>NW_003852678.1:69420-70488 GCF_000181295.1 Otolemur garnettii
AGACCCTGTCTCTACTAAAAATAGAAAAACTAACCAGGTGTTGTGGTTGGAGCCTATAGTTCCAGCTACTCATGAGGCTGAGACAAAAGAATCACTTGAGCCCAAGACTTTAAGGTTGCTGTGAGCTATGGTGACACCACGGCACCCTACCAGGGTGACAGAGTAAGACTCCATCTCAAAAAGAAGAAAAAGTAATAAAAGATTGTTAAGGCTTTTTTTTTTAATGTTTTCTTATTATAAAAGAAAAGCAAGCAACACAGAACTAGTGGGATATGTGACATTATATCTGAGAAACTAAAGCCTCAGGATCTGGCTGGATGAAGTAGTCACAATTCTCAGGGAGCTCTCAAGGTGCTCATCAGATATTTTGGTTCTAACTTTACTCTTAATATGCTTCATTCTTAAAAATAGTTCCTTATGGCCAGGCTCAGTGGCTCACACCTGTATCCTAGCACTCTGGGAGGCCGAGGCAAGTGGATTGCCCGAGCTCATGGGTTCGAGACCAGACTGAGCAAGAACAAGACCCTGTCTCTAAAATAAAAAAACTAGCCGAGCATTGTAGTGGGTGCCCATAGTCCCAACTACTCGAGAGGATGAGTCAGGAGAATCACTTGAGCCCAAGAGTTTGAGGTTGTTGTGAGGTATGATTCCATGGCACTATATCAAAGGCAACAAAATGAGACTCTGTCTCAAAAAAAAAACCAAAATTACATCAAAATTAAAATTAAAAAAAAGAAAGAAAATAGCAGGTGCTGTGGCTATTTCCAGGATTTGTCAGCCTCTCCCCCCCTTGGTACTCCACCCGCTCCTATAGAGCCTGTTCACATTGACTGACCAGAGTCTGCAAATTCTCTGCTCCAATCCCATCCGACCTTCCCCCACCCCTGCTTTCTATTTTTGTAAACCCTAAGAATAATATCCCTGCATCAATTTTTACTAGACCAAATCCCCTGTCATGCCTGGAACAAGGGTCATAGCCAAATTGCCCTTAGCCCCAATAATCACGAAGGGCACATCTATTAAAAAAAACAGGAGGCTTGGCGCCTGTGGCTCAAGCGGCTAAGGCGC
>NW_003852678.1:71657-77980 GCF_000181295.1 Otolemur garnettii
TTTTTTTTTTATTAAATGATAGCTGTGTACATTAATGCAAACATGGGGTACAGTGTAGTGTTTTCATATACAATTTGAAATATTTTCACCAAACTGGTTAACATAGACTTTATGTCATTTACTTAGTTATTGTATTAAAACATTTATACTCTAGTTCTAGAAAAATTCACTTATACCTTTGTAAGACAGACCCAATTTGTAATTGCCAGGTCATGGAAGAAGCCCAAGTACCAAGCCCTCATCTTGATTACACAGTCCTGGTCCTAAATCAATGAGCCAGGGGTCTGATCACTGAGCCATGACTCCAATCCATGGGCCTTAGAAAAAGATCACTAAATCCTAGTCCTCATCACTGAGCCCTGGACCTGATTACTGTGCCCTTATCTTGATTACAGAGCCCTGGTCTTCGTCACTGTACCCTGGACTTTGTCACTGAACCTTGGTCCTACACACTGGGCCCTGTTCCTGACTCCTGAGTGCCGGTCCTGATCACTGAGCCCTTGTCATAATTACACAGCCCACCTGGTGCTAATAATCACTGAGTTTATGGCCTGACCACTGAGCCGTGGCCCCAGTCCATGGGCCTTAGAAAAAGACCACTAAATTCTAGTCCTGATTACTGAGCCCTTGTCCTGATTGCAGAGCCCTGATCCTATTCACTGCACCCTGGACTTCATCACTGAACCCTGGTCCTGATTGCTGGGCCCTAGTCCTTAATACTAAGGCCTGGTCCTGATCACTGAGCTCTGGTCCTTATCACTGGGTCCTTGTCCTCATCACTGAGCCCTGGCCCTGAACACTGAACCATGGGACTTTCACAGAGTCCTGGTCCTGATTACTGAGCCCTGGCCCTGAACACTGAACCATGGGACTATCATAGAGCCCTGGTCCTGATTACTGAGTCCTTTGCCTTGATTACTGAAGTCTGGTCCTGATCACTGCACCCTGGCCTTCATCACTGAGCTCTGGTCTTGAATACCGAGTCATGGGACTGATCACAAAGCTCTGGTCCTGATCATTGAGCTCTGGTACTAATCACAGAGCTCTGGTCCTTATCACTGGGTCTTTATCCTTGTCACTGGGTCCTTGTCCTACTCGGTGGGCATGATGCCAGGGAGCTTGCAAAGGCAAGAAAGGTGAAAGGAGGTAGCATCTTGGTTGAGAGATCATTGTGCCCAAACTGAGTTATTTTCATCATAAGTAGGTATGACATTTGACATTCCAAGGCTGACAGTTCTAAAGAGGTATAAATATAAATAAAAAGGAAAATAAATTTTAAAAAATAGGTGCTCACAAAAGTAGGTGCTGCCAAAAAACGATGACATTAATGAGGTGTGACTGTGAACCAGGGGTATTTGTCTCTGGAAAAAGAAAAAAATAGGTCTATGAGAAAAAAACAAAAGGTCCCAGGAAAGTTCAGTAAAGAGACATGATCAAATTTTTGTTTATGTTGAATGTCACACTGCAGCTCTGTGCATTCCATGTGAAAATTGGCAGGTAACATATTTATGTCAGTTGAAAATGAAATCACAAATGCACCAAAATTTTGATTATTTTGCCAGGAATCTTGAAAACCGTCTTCAAACTCTTGTATCAAATCAAAAAGGAAGGTTACATTTTTTTCACTGTTCACAAGACTGTCTTTAACAAACATGTAGAAATGCATAGAGTTGTGTGCCTTAATCTGAGCATGAGGTAATTTCAGTTTCATTTAGAATGTTGTTACGGTTTGAAACATTATATTGATAAATTGGTTTCCACCTTGAAGACCCATGTTTAACTCATTTAAATGAGTGGTTAAATCCACTAAAAATGCTAAATCTATTAAGCTAGTTTTCATCATCAAGTTTTGGCACAAATTTGGTTTTTGATACCATAAACAACTTGAGAACATGTGACAAATCATAAAATCTTTTCAACATCTGATTCAACTTACCCATATTACTTCTGAAAAGTAAGTGATGTTTTGCCACAGTCAGCACCAATACTTTTAAGGAATTTCTGGAATTGGTGATGATTCAATCCCTTGGCCCTTATGAAATTCATTCTTGACATGCAATCAACCATTTGACTGATGTTATTCATTTCTAAAACGTCTGCGCACACATTTTCTTCATGTACCACACAATGATTCTTCAACAAAGGTGAGTTTGGGCAGCAAACTCTTCTATTAGTTTTACAAGTCCCTCTCTCTCACCTACCGTCACCAAGACACCATCAGTAACTATACCAGACATGCTGACAACAGACAAAGAAAATTTCTTTAACATGTATTTTATTGATTCATATAAATCCTTTGATTTAATTGGTCTTTTAAAGAAACTAAATAAGCCATTTTCTCAGTGAATACCATCAATCCATGATGATGAATCGCCACAGCATAAAGTTTAAAATCAGCAGCTTGGCTCCGCGCCTATAGCTCAAGCGGCTAAGGCGCCAGCCACGTACACCTAAGGTGGCGGGTTCGAATCCCCAGCCTGGACCCGCCAAACAACAATGACGGCTGCAACCAAAAAATAAATAAATAAATAAAAAATAAAATCAGCAGCTTTACTGTCCAAAATTCTTTGGATAGATTTTCCAACTTCTTCAATTTGCCTAGTTATAGTCCAGTGAGATAAAGTGATTTTAGAAATATCCCCCTTTTGTTCAGGGCAAATTATATCTGCCATATTTTCCATACACCACTTAATAACCTTACTATCAGTAAATGGTTTTTATATTTTTGCTATTAAATATTGCTACCACATAACTAGCTTTTAAAATGGAATTTATTGGGGGGGGGCAGAGACAAGATGGGCAACTGTAGCCAGCTTTCCACAGAGGCTCCCATCCAGAAGGAGAGTTAAAGGACAGAAGTTCAGCGAGTAAGCCAATGGGTTGGAGATGAGCCAAGAGAGGAGATTGAAGAATGCACATCAACCCTTCTGAGGCAAGCTGTGACCCCAAGGATACAAACAAAAGGTACAAAATCCATTGCCAAGCGGACACGAGTCTCCTCCCCTATGAGAAGGGCTTGCATTATACTCCATACGAACAAGCAAGCAGAGTTTAAATGTCCTCCCATTTTATTCCACAGGAGAGATCCTCTAAAAACAGGACCCTCTCCCCTTCTTCTCTTAGTAGGGTGGCATGGCATTCTCCTGCCAGGCATAAAACTGTATATATTCTCTACCTGCAATTTTGAACTCCCAGCACTCCCCTCCACTCTCACTCTGAGGTCTGTAAGCCTGTCCCCCATGGAGTCCAGATTCTTGGGCATTTTCTCGAGAGGTGTAGACAAGGCAGGGGCTGTTGCTGTTGATTCTGCAGCACAGAAGTAAGGAGAAGAAGGTCAACTGAGAGGGAACCATATAGGAGTGGCGGTGCCCCAAGGCACAGAGCAGCAGCCACAGAAAGAATAGGACTCACGCCCTATCCCCTGTGGGGCTATTCCGGACAGACACTCCCTGTGTCTCTGGACAACCAGAGGATGCTGGGCATCTTCTCTGGTGGCATCCACTGGGGAAACAGATCTGGGATGGAAACGCAGGCCTGGGTAGTAAAGGGTAGGGCCTGTGGAGCACCGGGACTAGAATACTCATGTGCAGAGACGGCAGACTCCCAGGGAGGGGCTGACCCAGAGGACTGCTTTACTGAGCCTAAGACACACCTGGCCCTCAGGGAATCATAGCTGAGACAAAGGCAGGCAGACAGAGGCTGGAACTGAAGCTGAATGTGAGCTCTAACTGCGCCTGCCCCAAGACTGGACAACAGCAAAGACCAGGACTGAGTTGCAGGTTCTGTGAGCTCAAACAGCATCTGATCTGCAGGGGAATATAGCAGGGATGGAAACAAATTCTGTGAAGTTATTCTGTTTTGCCAGCAACATAAATCAGGGGTGGGGCTGGAATTGAGTAAACTGCCCCAACCTCCATTAAGCATCCGAGGTTGTAAGGACCCACTTCTCCCTGCCAGATAGTGGCAGAGAGCTGCAGCCTGGCTGAGGAGATATAGATCTCCCTCTGACTCAGACAGGTGCAAACCCGTGGGGCATCTGCTCATTGGAGGCAACTGGGTCACAGCCCTATGGGGTTACCAGTGACTGGGTGTGACAGAAGTGCAAGGTGGGGAAGGAGGCGTTAGCCTTCCCAGACTGATTTATTTGCTAGGTGTGTCCTTCTGGCCTCACAGAGCACCAGAGTGAGTCAGACTTGAGCTGCCAACAAACCCTTCCTATCTAGTTGCTGGAGACCTTTTGAACACTCCCACCTGAGACCCATGCTGACTGGGACAATTGATTTGGACCTCATGAACTGGGCCAATTACCCGAGAACTATCCAAAGTGGTGCCCTGGGTGTGTGCTTATGGGAAGGTTCAATTTTCCTATTCCAATTGTTGCCTATGGGGGCCGGGGTGATGTAATTGCTGGTATTCCTCTATAGCTGAGACTTCAACCCAGAGTACCAGATTCACTAGGGTAGGACAAAAACCAGCTGAAAACAAGACAGAGCCACTTAGCACCACCACACCAAGCAGGCTCCCAGTTTCTCAGGCTGTAGCACTGTACGGATCCTTGGAAAAACTCTAGGTGAAAAGGTACAAACACAAGTCCCAACTTTTGGGCAAGGGGCTGGTTAATCACTACTCCTGGAGCCCCCCACCCAACTTCTCCTTATCTGCTCATCTAGCCAAATGGTATAAAATTATCATGGGGCAGAATCAGTGGAAAACCTCCAGTAACATGAATAACCAGAGTAGATCAAACCCCCCAAAGGAAGGATATGGCAGACACAAGGGAAGATCCCATTCATAAATAGATGGTTGAGATGTGGGAAATTGAATACAGAATTTTGATTGCAAATAAGATTAACAGAATAGAGGCAAAGTTGGAATTAGAAATTCAATGAGCATTTCAAAAGTTGTGTCAAGAATTCAACAAAAACAAAGACAAAATCACCAAAGATTTTGATGCATTGAGACAAGATTTTGCAGCCCTCAAAGAGCTGAGAAATACAGTAGAATCCCTCAGTAACAGAATGGAGCAAGCACAAGAAAGGATTTCTGACATTGAAGACAAAGCATTTGAACACTCCCAAACTCTCAAAGAGGAAGAGAAATGGAGAACAAAAACAGATTATTCTCTCAGAGAACTCTGGGATAATTCAAAGAGATCAGATACTTGCCTCATAGGAATTCCTGAAGGTGATGAGTTTGCTATGAAGGATACAGATGCTTTACTCCATGAAATAATCAAAGACAATTTTCCAGACATGCCAAGAGATTCTGAAATTCAGAAAGCAGACAGTTTCAGAACCCTTGCACAACTCAACTCAAATAAGACATCCCCCAGGGACATCATAATTAACTTCACTAAACTTAATATGAAGGATAAAATTCTGAAAGCAGCCAGAAGTAAGAAAATCATAACCTACAAGGGTGATCATCAACTTTTAATCTCTTAAAACAAAATAACTTTCAACCTAGGATCCTGTATCCAGCTAAACTGAGTTTCATCTATGACGGAGAAATTAAATACTTTAATGACATTCACACATTGAAGAAATTTGCCATAACTACACTAGCTCTCCAGGATATTCTCACACCTATCCTCCATAATGACCAGCACAATCCTCCACCACAAAAGTAAACTCACTTAGAAACTTTTGATCAAATTCCAACTTCCACAGTGGCAAAAGGATTAAAAATGTCCACTGAACTTCTGAAAAAATCGCTACCCAAAATTTTACCAGGCTTATCAATATTGTCTATAAATGTGAATGGCTTAAATTGTCCTCTAAACAGGCACAGGCTGGCTGACTAGATACAAAAACTCAGGCCAGGTATCTGCTGTATACAAGAAACTCATCTTGCCTTAAAAGATAAATATAGACTCAGGGTGAAGGGATGGTCATCTATATTCCAGGCAAATGGAAAGCAGAAAAAAGCAGGTGTTGCAATTTTATTTTCACATACAATAGGCTTTAAACCAACAAAAGTAAGCAAGGATAAGGATAGTCATTTCATATTTGTTAATGATAATACTCAATACGATGAGATTTCAATTATGAATACTTATGCACCCAACCAGAATGCACCTCAATTTATAAGAGACATACTATAGGCATGAGCAACTTGATTTCCTCCAGCTCCATAGTAGTTGGAGATTTTACTATTCCTTTGACAGTGTTGGATAGATCCTCCAATAAGAAGCTAAGCAGGCTCAGTGCCTGTGGCTCAAGTGGCTAAGGCGCCAGCCACATACACCTAAGGTGGTGGGTTCGAATCCAGCCCAGGCCCACCAAAACAACAATTATGGCTGCAACCAAAAAAAAAAAAAAAAT
>NW_003852678.1:78021-79422 GCF_000181295.1 Otolemur garnettii
GTGGGCGCCTGTGGTCCTAGCTACTTGAGAGGGTGAGGCAAGAGACTCGCTTGACTCCAGGAGTTGGAGATTGCTGTGACCTGTGATGCCATGGCACTCTAGCCAGGGGGATAGCTTGAGGCTCTGTCTCAAAAAAAAAAAAAAGAAGAAGAAGCAGCTAAGCAAAGAAATTTTAGATTTAAACTTAACCATTCAACATTTGGATTTGACAGACATCTACAGAACATGTCATCCTAACAAAACTGAATACACATTCTTCTTATCAGCCCATGGAACATACTTCAAAATCGATCACATCTTAGGTCAAAAGTCAAACCTCAGCAATTTTTAAAGAATAGAAATTATTCCTTGCATAGTCTCGGACCATCATGGAATAAAAGTTGAACTCAGTAACAACAGAAATCTGTGTATGCATACAAAATCACAGAAGCTAAATAACCTTATGCTGAATGATAGATGGGTCATAGATGAAATTAAGAAGGAAATTACCAAATTTATAGAATGAAATGATAATGAAGACATGAATTATCAGAACTTTTGGGATACCACAAAGGCAGTCCTAAGAGGGAAATTTATAGCATTGCAAGCCTTCCTCAAGAGAACAGAAAGAGAGGAAGTTAACAACTTAATGGGACATCTCAAGCAACTGGAAAAGGAAGAACATTCTAACCCCAAAGACAGGAGAAGAAAAGAAATAACCAAAATTAGAGCAGAATTAAATAAAATGAAAACAAAAGGATTATACAATAGATCAATAAATCAAAACGTTGGTTTTTGAAAATGTCAATAAAATAGATAAACCTTTGGCTTATCAAAGGCTAACCTAACAAGGCTAACCTAACAAGGAAAAAAAAGCAAAAATCATTAATTTGATCAATCAGAAATAGTAAAGAAAAAATAAAAACATACCCCTCAGAAATTCGAAAAATCCTTAATGAATATTACGAGAAACTTTATTCTCAGAAATATGAAAATCTGAAGGAAATTGACCAATACTTGGAAGCACACCACCTTCCAAGACTTAGCCAGAATGAAGTGGAAATGATGAACAAGCCTATATCAAGTTCTGAAGTAGCATCAACTATAAAAAAAAACTCCCTAAAAAGAAAAGCTCAGGACCAGATGGCTTCATGTCAGAACTCTACCAAACCCTTAAAAGGAACAAGTACCTTTTCCAAAATATAGAACAAGAAGGAATACTACCCAACACATTCTATGAAGCAAACATCACCTTGATCCCCAAACCAGGAAAAGACCCAACAAGAATAGAAAATTATAGACGAATATCACTAATGAATATTGATGCAAAAATATTCAGAAAGATCCTAACAAACAGAATCCAGCTACACGTCAAACAAATAATACACTATGATCAAGTAGATTTTATCCCAGGGTCTCAAG
>NW_003852678.1:83647-88648 GCF_000181295.1 Otolemur garnettii
TCCATGGTGTACATATACCACAGCTTGTTAATCCATTCCTGGGTTGGTGGGCATTTAGGCTGTTTCCACATTTTGACAATTGTAAATTGAGCTGCAGTAAACAGTCTTGTGCAAGTGTCCTTATGATAAAAGGATTTTTTCCCTTCTGGGTAGATGTCCAGCAATGGGATTGCAGGATCAAATGGGAGGTCTAGCTTGAGTTCTTTGAGGGTTCTCCATACTTCCTTCCAAAAACGTTGTATTAGTTTGCAGTCCCACCAGCAGTGTAAAAGTTGTTCCCTTCTCTCCGCATCCACACCAGCATCTGCAGTTTTGAGATTTTGTGATGTGGGCCATTCTCACTGTGATTAGATGGTATCTCAGGGTGGTTTTGATTTGCATTCCTCTAATAGTTAGGGATGATGAGCATTTCATCCTATGTTTGCTAGTCATTCATCTGTCTTCTTTAGAGAAGGCTCTATTCATGCCTCTTGCCCATTGATATATAGGATAGTTGGCTTTTTTCATGTGGATTAATTTGAGTTCTCTATAAATCCTAGTTATCAAGTTTTTGTCTGATTCAAAATATCCAAGTATCCTTTCCCATTGAGTAGGTTGTCTACTTGCCTTGGTTGTTGTCTCCTTAGCTGCACAGAAGCTTTTAAGTTTAATTAAGTCCCATTTGTTTATTTTTGTTGTTGTTGCGATTGCCATGGCACTCTTCTTCATAAAGTCTTTCCCCAGGCCAATATCTTCCAGTGTTTTTCCTATGCTTCCTTTGAGGATTTTTATTGTTTCATGCCTTAGATTTAAATCTTTTATCAATCTTGAATCAATTTTTGTGAGTGGAGAAAGGTGCGGACCCAGTTTCAGTCTTTTACATGTGGATATTCAGTTCTCCCAGCACCATTTATTAAATAGAGAATCTTTCCCCCAGGGTATGTTCTTGTTTGGTTTATCAAAGATTAGGTGATTGCAAGATGTTACTTTCATTTCCTGGTTTTCAATTCAATTCCAAATGTCTATGTCTCTATTTTTGTGCCAGTACCATGCTGTCTTGACCAGTATGGCTTTGTAGTACAGCCTAAAATCTGGTATGGTGATGCCTCCAGCTTTGTTTTTATTACTAAGACCTGCCTTATTTATACAGGGTTTTTTCTGGTTCCATACAAAAAGCAGAATCATTTTTTCCAAATATTGAAAGTACGATGTTGATATTTTAATACGGATGGCATTGAATAAGGATATTGCTTTGGGATGTTGTTGGGTCCGAGAAAGCCTCCCAAATTAACCCCAACTGACAAACTCGAGACTCGCTCCGATGTAAAGGGCATAAGATGAGATTTATTACAGACCCGGGAGGCCCGGGGGCCCTGGGACTGGACTCTCCTGGCATGCAAGCCGAGGACGAGCCCCAAACTCGGGGTGAAGGCAGTTTTTATGGGGTACAGAAAGCAAGAGGGGTAGGGTCGGATACGAGTACACTTTTCATTGGTGGTTGGTGATTTCATTAGTAAAGGTGAATTTGGATTGGTACAGGTAAGGGGTTGGAGGGTCCCTTAACCGGGGGCTAGAGTTGGTGCAACCTGGTTACCTGTATTTCAAGGTAATAGAAACTTATCTGTTGCAACTATGAAAGGAATGAGAAAGGTTGCAGGGTGGGCCCTGCGGGTGTGGTTTAATGGAATGGGGAGGGTTACAGGGTGGGCCCTGCAGGCCAGGGCCCAGGAACAGTAACCTATGTGGAAACAACAAAATGGAGCTGATCTGGTCCTCACAATGTATAGACATTTTAACAATGTTGATTCCTCCCAGCCATGAGCATGGCGTGTTCTTCCATTTGTTAATATCCTCTGCTATTTTCTTTCTTAAGATTTTATAATTTTCTTTGTAGAGGTCCTTCACCTCCTTTGTTAAGTATATTCCTAGGTATTTCATTTTCTTTGAGGCTATGGTGAAAGGAGTTGTGTCCTTAATTAGCCTCTCATCTTGGCTGTTATTGGTGTATACAAAGGCAACTGACTGTGGACATTGATTTTATATCCTGAAACATTACTGTATTTTTCGATGACTTCCAGGAGTCTTGTGATTGAGTCTTTGGGGTTCTCTAAGTATAAGATTATATCATCAGCAAAAAGGGAGAGTTTGACCTCTTCTATTCTGATTTGGATGTCCTTTATTTCCTTGTCTTGTCTAATTGTATTGGCTAGAACTTCCAGCACTATGTTGAATAGTAATGATGACAGAGGACAACCTTGTCTGGTTCAAGTTCTAAGAGGAAAAGCTTTCAGTTTTACTCCATTCAGTAAAATATTAGCTGTGGATTTATCATAGATAGCTTCAATCAGTTTAAGAAATGTGTCATGTATGCCTATGCTTTTCAGTATTCTACTTAGAAAAGGATGCTGGATTTTATCAAATGCTTTTTCTGCATCTATTGAGAGGATCATATGGTCTTTGTTTCTGCTTCTGTTAATACAGTTGATAACATTTATGGACTTGCATATGTTAAACCAGCCTTACATTCCTTGGATGAAGCCTACTTTATCATGATGTATGACTTTTTTAATGATAAGTTGTAATCTATTGGCTAGGATTTTGTTGAGAATTTTTGCATCTATATTCATTAGTGAAATTGGTCTGAAATTCTCCTTTTTAGCTGAGTCTTTTCCTGGTTTTGGTATCAGGGCACTGTTTGCTTTGTAAAATGTGTTGGGGAAGATTCCTTCCTCCTCAATTTTTGGAATAATTTCTGCAGTATGGGAACAAGATCTTCTTTGAAGTTTTAATGGAACTCACATGTGAAGCCATCCAGACCAAGGCAATTTTTGTTCGAAGATTTTTTATTGTTACTTTGATCTCAGTGCTTGAAATTGGTCTGTTCAGGAGCTCTATTTCTTTCTGGCTAAGTCTAGGGAGAGGATGTGATTCCAAATATTAATCCATTTCCTTCACATTGTCAAATTTCTGGGCATAGAGTTTCTGGTATGTTACTGTTCTCAGAGCTAACTGGTCGGTAATGCAGAGGAAAGCACTGCGGACAAGATGAATAATCTGAAAAGGGAGGCTGAGGCTTGCTCAGCACTCAGTAACTACCCATATTTATTTATTCTCTTATATACTCTAAAACATCCAATAAAAGTTTAAAATATCAAACAGTTAAGACAGCAAAGTAAGATCACAGAAACTGCCATAAAGATTCCAATTCAGATAGATAGAACTGCTGAGCACGTATACAACTGATACAAATTAAGAACTTTTTACTTGGGGCTGAATCCCAAAGGTGCCAGATTGTCTGTTCCATTAGCCCACTTCCTTAAACTAAGACTAACAATTATTGTGTTGATGAGGAGAAAGGAGTAAAGTACAACTGCTCAATGCCTCAACAGGTGTTTAGCCCCCAGCTACCACCCAGTGTGATCCTCCCACAAACTCCTTTTGAACATTTCTGCTTTTTTGCAGGCCTGTTCTCAGAGTAATGGAATTCCATCCTAGGGCCACATTCCATAGGGAGCACATTTTGAACATTTCTGCTTTTTTGCAGGCCTGTTCTCAGAGTAATGGAATTCCATCCTAGGGCCACATTCCATAGGGAGCACATGAGGCTAACCTGCCATGTCTGAGCATGGGGGGCTATACCCCTTCACTGGTAATATTCAGAGATGATCTCTTGTATCTCTGTGGCATCAGTTATTTCCCCTTTATCATTTCTGATTGAGGTTACTGGAGATTTTACTTTTCTATTTTTAGTTAGTATAGCCAAAGGTTTATCTATTTTATTTATTTTTTTCAGAAAACAAACTCCTATATGGTCTGTCTAACAAGGATACAAGTGAACTTTTCTAGAACTAGAGTATAAATGTTTTGACACAATGACTAAGCAAATGACATGAAGTCTATGTTAACCAGCTTGATGAAAGTGTTTCAAATTGTATATAAAAACACTACACTGTACCCCATGTTTGCATTAATGTATACAGCTATCATTTAATAAATAAATAAATAAATAAAATAAAACCAGCACATTGTACCCAAAAAAAAAAATGAACTCCTTGTTTCATTAATTTTCTGAATGATTCTTATTTCTTCAATTTCATTGATCTCTGGTTTAATTTTGGATATTTCTTTTCTTCTGCTGGGTTTAGGCTTAGATTGTTCTTCTTTTTTCAATTCCATAAGAAGACTTGTGAGTTTGTTGATGTGCTTTCTTTCTGTTTTTTGAATGTACGCATCTAAAGCGATAAATTTTCCTCTAAAAAAATGCTTTTGCAGTATCCCACAGGTTTTGGTAGTTTGTTTCTTTGTTGCTGTTATGCTCAAGGAAGTTAATGATTTCCTCTTTTATTTCTTTCTGTACCCAACTGTCATTCAACAGAAGGTTGTTTAATTTCCATGCCTTTGTGTGGGGTTGAAAGTTTTTGTTGGAGTTGAGTTCCACCTTTAGTGCCTTGTGGCCTGAGAAGATACAAGGTAAAATTTCAATTCTTTTGATTCTGCTGAGGTTTGTTTTGTGTCGTAGGATATGATCAACTTTGGAGAATGTTCCATGTGGTGAAGAGAAAAATGTATATTCTTTATCTTTGAGATGGAGTGCTCTATATGCATCTATCAAGCACAGTTGTTCTAGAATCTCATTTATGTCCCTTATATCTTTGTTTAAAGGATCTGTCCAGCTCTGTAAAAGGAGTGTTAAAGTCCCCTGTTATTATGGTATTATAGAATATCATATTGCTCAGACCGACTAAGGTCTGTTTCAAGAATCTGGGAGCATTTAAATTGGGGGCATAAATATTTAGAACTGAAACATCTTCTTGTTGTATTTTTCCCTAGACCAATATAAAGTGACCATCTTTTTTTTTAAGTGACCATCTTTTTCTTTTTTGACTTTAGTTGCTTTAAGTCCACCTGTATCTGAAAATAAGATTGCAACTCCTCTTTTCTTTCCTTTTTTTTTTTTTTTTTTTTTCTGAGACAGAGCCTCAAGCTGTCACCCTGGGTAGAGTGCTGTGGCATCACAGCTCA
>NW_003852678.1:90858-99383 GCF_000181295.1 Otolemur garnettii
ATCACTTTTAAAGCTTAGTTCAGCAGGATGTAGAATTTTGGTATGGAAATCGTTCAGACCAATGGTAGATAACCATTGTCTTCTTGCTTGGAAAGTTTCATTAGGGAAGTATACAGTCACCCTGATGGATTTGCCCCTGCAGGTTAACTGGTGCTTACTCCTGGCATCTTGCAGAATCTTTTCTTCTGTCTTGACTTTGGACACATTTATCACAATGTGTCTTAGAGAAGCTCAGTTACAGTTGAGATGACCTGGGGTCCAATATCCCTCTGAAAGGAGTGTGTCAGAATCTTTGGTGATATTTGGGAAATTTTCATTTATACTTTCTCTAGTATGGCTTCCATTCCCCTGGGGCATTCTTCTTCTCCTTCTGGGATATCTATAACTCGTATGTTTGAATGCTTCATAAAGCCCCATGATTCTGTCAGTGAATGTTCTGCTTTCTCTCTCTTCTTTTCTGCCTCTTTAACTATCTGAGTTATCTCAAGAGCTTTATCCTCTACCTCTGAGATTCTTTCTTCTGCATGGTCTAATCTGTTGTTGATACTTTCTATTACATCTTTAAGTTCCCTAATTGACTGCTTCAGTTCCTTCAGCTCTGCTATATCCTTTCTATATTCTTCATATGGTTCATCTCTTATTTGATTCTGTTTTTGGATTTCCTTTTGGTTATTTTCCACTTTCAGCAGTTTCCTTCATTGTTTCCATCATTTCTTTCATTATTTTCATCATATGTATTCTAAATTACCTTTCTGTCATTTCTAACATTTCTTTATAGGTGGGATCCTCTGCAGTAGCTACCTCAAGGTCCCTTGGGGGGTTGCTCTGGACTGGTTTTTCATGTTGCCAGGATTTTTCTGCTGAATCTTCCTCATGAGTGATTTCTTTTATCTGTTTCTTTGCCCTAATTTTCCTCTCACTTCCTCTTGCTCTTTAAGTTACCGTGCCTCTGGACTAGGGTTTCTATGAGTTCTTTTGGTACAGGACTAGGGTTTCTATGAGTCCTTTTGGTACAGAAGGATGAGAAGATTTAAGAGGAAGAAGAGAAAAAAGAAAGAAAAAAAGAGAAAGGAATGAAGGTGGGTAAAAGGGAATATTGACAAAAAGAAGAGGCACAGAAAGAGGGAGACAGGAGCAATATAGATGTACAGTAGGGTACTTTGATCCAATCTTAAAAACCCCAACATCTGGGGGTGACGAATTGGGTGGTTCCCTTGAAGTCAGCAGCTCTTTGCTAGCCTGTTTGGACACAGTACCCCACCTCCACCAAGTAGAGAGGAAAGACAAAAATGCTATAAGTCAAACCAAAACAAGCAAACAGAAAACTTTAAGGGATAAAATTGGGGGGAAAAACAAATAATAGGGGCAGAAACACTAGCAAAAATGAAGTTCTAATTGTTAAAAAAGGCAACAATGGAAAATTATATTTAAACTAGAAAAATGAAGAAAAAAAGAAAGAAAAGAAAAGAAAATTCTATGAGGAAAATGTTGAAATTAAAAAACAAAAACAAAGCAGTATAAATATCTTGCTGAATATTGTCTGGTCAACAGGTGATCTTCTGGGGTATAAGATGTTAATCACAAGGCTGATAACAGCTATACGAGATGGAGACTGAAGGCCTCTGATGATTTCTCAAACCCCACAAGGTGGAGAGCCTAAATCTCTCCTCAGCCTGCTTAAAAAGCACTTTAAAGTGCCAAGCAGAAGCTTTCCCAGGAAAGCACTCATCTCTGGGATCACTCCTGAAGTGGCTATCCACTTACCCAGTGTGCCAAAACTGGTCTCACTCTATGCTCCTGAAGGCCAAGGCTGTAAGGCATCTCAGTCCCTGCCTTTAGGCTGCTCAGTCACTAGATTATTTGCTCCCACCCAATCCTTGCTCTGCGACCCTGAGAGTGGAGCTTGCCGGGGCAGTTCTCCCACAATGGTTCCATGCAGCCCACAGCCAAACACTATTAGTTCTGTCTGGCTCAGCAGTTCATTCTGGGGCCCTAGACAATGCTTAAAGTCCTCCACACTCTTGCCCAAGTTCTCCCAAAGTAGTTCAACTGAGTGCCAAGTCCAAAAGAAACCAAAACAGCTCACAGGTAAGGCCTTTCCTGTTTGCAATCTCACTGTTGCTGTACTTACAGCTGCCGGCGGGATTAGACCAAACAAACACTTGCCAGTTCTCCACTGCTTTTGTCCTCCTTATGGAGTCCAGAAGTCTCTTGCTGACTCCCTGTGTCCCAAAAAGGATGTTTCTGGGCAGATCCCACCAACCAGAGATGCCTGGAGTCTTCTCTCCCCAGATTCACCGTGCTCAGTTGCAAAAAAGCTGTTCCTCGGCCTCCATCTTGCTCCTGCTTTTCCATCCTTACGATACTTTACTAAGAAGGATGTATTCCAACTCCATCCAGATCAATACAAAAGATGGACAGTCTCCATCTTTTTAATGGATGAATAGTATTCCATGGTATACATATACCACAGCTTGTTAGTCCATTCCTGGGTTGGTGGGCATTTAGGCTGTTTCCACATCTTGGAGATTGTAAATACAGCTGTGACAAACAATCTGGTGCAAATGTCCTTGTGGTAAAATGATTTTTTTCTTCTGGGTAAATGCCTAGAAATGGGATTGCAGGATCAAATGCAAGGTTAAATTTGAGTTCTTTGAGGAGTCTCCATACTTCTTTCCATAGAGGCTATATTAGTTTGCAGTCCCACCCACAGTATAAAATTCCTCCCTTCTCACCACATCCACCACAGCATCTACAGCTTTGAGACTTAGCGATATGGGCCATTCTCACTGGGATTAGGTGCTATCTCATGGTGGTTTTGATTTGCATTTTTCTGATGGTTAAGGATGATGAGCATTTTTTCAAATGTTGGTTAGCCATTTTCTTGTCTATCTCTGAGAAGGTTCATGTCTCTTGCCCAGTAAGTCATGGTACTGTTTGCTCTTTTTTTGTTAATTAATTTGAGTTCTCTATAGATCCTAGTTATCAAATCTTTGTCAGATTCATAACATGCAAATATCTTTTCCCATTTTTTTTTTAACACAGAGCCTTACTTTGTTGCCCTTGGTAGAGTTTGAAGTTGCTATGGCATCACAGCTCACAGCAACCTCAAACTCTTGGGCTTAAATGATTCTTTTGCTTCAGCCTCCCAAGTAGCTGGGACTACAGGTGCCCACAACAATGCCCAGCTATGTTTAGAAACTTGTTGCTCAGGCTGGTCTCAAACCCATGAACTCAGGCAATCCACCTGCCTCAGCCTCCTAAGTGCTGGGATTACAGGCATGAACCACCACACTTGGTCTATCTTTTCCCATTCTGAAGTTTGTCTATTTTCTTTAACTGTTGTGTCCTTAGCTGTGCAGTAGCTTTGCAGTTTAATTAAGTACCAATTGTTTATTTTTGTTGTTGTTGCAATTGTCACTGAGTGGAATCCCCATTAAAATACAGACATTGTACTTTGAAGAACTGGAAAAAATAGTTCTTTGATTCATATAGAACCAGGAAAAAACCCATATAGCCAAGGTGATTTTTAGTAATAAAAACAAAGCCAGAGGCATCTCCTACCAGAATTCAGGTTATATCATAAGTCCACAGTGATTAAAACAGCATGGTATTGGCACAAAAATAGAGACATAGAGATACAGAACAGAATAGAAAGCCAAGAGATGAAACCAGTCTCTCCTCACCATCTGATCTTTTTTTTTTAATTTTTTTTTTATTGAATGGTAACTATGTACATTAATGCACTTCTGGGGTACACCATCTGATCTTTGATAAACCAAACAGCCATACAGCGGGGTAAAGATTCCCTATTCAACAAATGGTGGTGGGAGAACAGGATAACCACATGTAAAAGACTGAAACTGGACCGTCACTTTTCACCACTTATAAAAATTGACTCGGGATGGATAAAAGATTTAAATCTAAGACATGAAATGATAAAAATCCTAGAAGAAAGTGTGGCAGAAACTCTTGAGGATGTCAGCCTGTGGAAAGATTTTATAGAGTTGTAACTTTTCAAAAAAATTTTTGTTAAGAAGACAGACTTTGGCTTGGCGTCCGTGGCTCAAGCGGCTAAGGCGCCAGCCACATACACCTAAGGTGGTGGGTTCGAATCCCCAGCCCGGGCCGCCAAACAACAATGATGGCTACAACCAAAAAAAAAAATGGCCGGGCATTGTGGCGGGCGCCTGTAGTCCCAGCTACTTGGGAGGCTGAGGCAGGAGACTCGCTTGAGCCCAGGAGTTGGAGGTTGCTGTGAGCGTGATGCCATGGCACTCTACCCATTGGGATAGCTTGAGGCTCCATTTAAAAAAAAAAAAAGACAGACTTTTTTTCATTTCTACAATTTTGTCCTTCTGATACAATCCTTCCTAGGCATCGAATTTGGCAGCATGTTTTTGCATATAATGCAAATTATAGTCTTGTAGTTCCCTACAAATTATGCAGAGTGCCTATTTGCCTCGACAAAAAAGTAGGCATCTTTCCACTTTTCATACAACAATCTTCCTTTATCCACAATTTTTCTTTTTTAGGGTTCTGTTTTCTTTTGAGATGTTGTAGAAGCCATGCTGGTGTTTTAAAAAAAATAATACTAGATAAGGGACTATATTTACCTTTATCTTGAAAATTAATTGGCAGGAAAACAGAAAGCAAGATCAGGCTCTTCCACATCCAGGCTGCTGATGCAGGGAGAGTGGAGGCCGATTGTATAGCCAGCAGATGACGTATATGAGGCACCACCGAGGTGTGGAAGCACCATAATAGTCTCGTGAGAACGCTTGCATGACTCCTGAATAGCGGTGTGAGCCTAACGCTGCAATGGTGGGTTGGAAAGTTACTGATGATTGCCACCTCATCAAGTCGTCCTGAGCACATGTGACATCTGATGGTGTCAATTCAACTGTCTGCACTCAGAAGACAACACACTGCAGGCTGCACACTGCATGAAACTAAAGTCACACGTGTGCACAGTGAGAGCGTGTGTATGTTTTCTGACATTGTAGCAAAATCTCAGAATACATTAAGTTTACAATTTACTCAGAAGTATTCAGAACATCAAGAAAACAGCTGCAACTTTTTTTTGCAAGTGTAGAGTGGTATTCAGTTAATAGAACAAGAATTATTTTGTATAAGCTGCATCAGAGACAGTTGAAGATGAAAAGCTACAGTCCCCAGTGTGCCTCCCCTGTACCCTGCACCAACAGGAACTTCCCTATCTCACCTCCCTGAGAACCTCCTGGAAAACTCGGAAGCTGACAGAATTGGTGCTTCCTGTGCTGCACACAATGACATCTTCCTCAGCTCCTGAGGGCTCCTTTGCTCAGTTCAGCTGTCTTCTGTCAGCAAGGCGGGGTGGAGATCAATGTCCGCAAGCGCCAGCAGGAGCAAGAGCCAAGTTTGCAATGTTTGTGTTGGGCCACATTCCTAGCCAGCTGGGGGCAGAAGTTGGACACCCCTGGTCTAGAGAGAACATCAGAGGAACAGGGGGCTTTGCAGGATGTGTTCAAGACCACAACCACCACCCAGTGCTCCTCACACACAGATGCACACACACACTCAAATGCAGAGACACTCATATGTTGGCACAACCTGGAGCACACACAGGTCATACGCTCACAGACGCACATGTGATCTCAAGAGGCCAGGCCCCCTACCTGCCCCCTGACCACCTTCCAGGGTCTCTCTAGCCCCATCTTCCACAGCAGACCGACCCATCCAGGCTGAGGTCAGCACAGCAGGAGCCCCCCAAAGCAAAGCTCAGCTATTCTTTCTCTGCCTCACACCCCAGACCACAAGACCCCCACCCCCATGGACCAGAACCAGGACAGCAAGAGCTCAGCTTGCTGGACTTCTGCAGTGTGCCAGGCACCAGCACACCGGAGAGAGTCCCCTCCTCCTCCAGGCCAGGGGAGAGCTCAATGGTCACCTAACATCTAGGGGCAGAGGACTGGAATCTCACCAGACACAGCACACCAGGGACCTGCCAGGAGCCCCCATCCCTCCTCTGTATGCTCTGTCAGCCCGCAGTGGGCTGAACAGTGGCCCCCAAAAGACACACTCATATCCTGAACCCTGAAACCTGCAAATGGGGCCTCATCAGGAAGAGTCTTTGCTGACAGAATGGAGTGAAGGGTCTCCTGGGCTGCACAGGTGGGCCTCAGATCCATCATCAAGTCCTCAGGGAGCCAGAGCAGAGGCATAGAGGACAGGGAGGCAGACAGGAGGAGCCACCCTAAAGGCAGAAGGACTGAGTCCCCCAAAGTCACCTATGCAAAGCCCACTCCCAAAGCACCAGTTGGGTGTGGGCCTCTGGGCAGTGATCAGGCCATGAGGGTGGGGCCTTTGGAGGAGGCTGGTGCCCTATGAGAGAGGCCCAGAGAGCAGCCATGGCCTCCCCCTAGTGAGGA
This sequence comes from Otolemur garnettii, assembly GCF_000181295.1. Taxonomy (NCBI): domain Eukaryota; kingdom Metazoa; phylum Chordata; class Mammalia; order Primates; family Galagidae; genus Otolemur; species Otolemur garnettii. The sequence continues at coordinate 97,269 of NW_003852678.1, forward strand.
CACAGCAAGAGGCTGGAACCTCTCCGGCTCCCACCCTGACCTAGAACTTACACCTCTCAGACTTGTGAGAAATAAATATCTGTCCACTAAAGCTCCTAACTATGGTGTTTTTGTTATAGCAGCCAGGGATAGCTAAGCATGTGGCCACAATGTCCCCCAGTGACAGCTGTGGGGCATCTCAAGGTTAATAAAAAAAACCTCTAGTTTCCTTGAATGAGCTGGAGTGAGAGTACTCAAGACATGGGGGTTGCCCCAGGGTCACTTCTGCCCCAAACCACCCCTGCCCTGCTCCTGCCCTGACACTGCCCCAGTCCCTGTCCTTGCCCCTACCCTGCCACTGCCCTTTCCTGCCCCTGCCCCTACCCTGTCAGCCCTTGCCCCAGCCCCTGACCTTACCCCTGCCCCCGCTCCTGCCCTGACACTGCTCCTGCCCCTGCCCTGCCTCTGCCCTGCCCCTGCCCCTTCCTTGCCCTGCCCCTACCCAACTTCTGTTCTCCAGCCTCCATCCAACAGCCTCCTCCTTGTTTCTCAACCTCATGACAGAAAGGCTTCAATTCACCCCCATACTTTCTACAGCTCTGAAGAGGTTCCTCCTCTGTGAAGCAGTATAGGCCTCCCAACCCCTACCCTACCCAAGACCCCCAAAGAGCTGATTCCCCACATGGGGTGCAGCATCATTAGAGGGTGTCTAATTCCTTGCTGCTGCCCCCCAACCTATGCCCAATGGATCCCTTGCCAGAGCAAGGACTATTCAGAGCCCACAGTGGCCCCAGAGCCCTGCTGTGGATGAGCGAATGAACTCAGCCACACACAAGGTCTGGCTGTCCCTTGCTGCCCAGACTGGGGCTGCCTCACAAGGGATGGATCAGGAAGAGACCAGCCAGAAACAGGAGCAGCAAAGGGCTGGACTCAGCACAGACGGCCTCAGAGGGGCCACTAGGGCAGATACCCCATTGAAGTAGTGCTCCTAGGTAGGACTTATGGGCAGCAGGGGCATGCAGGTAGTGTCTCAGCTGTCTGGCCTGCAGAGCTCCCCAGTAGCACACACCTGTGGCCTCTACCCCTAGCCTGGACTTCAGTCTAGGGCCTCAGCTCAAGGGCTGGCCAAGGGAAGCAGTTCCCGTCCAGGGCTAGGCTGGGGCAGCCCTGCCCCCTGTGCCCACCCTGTGGCCCCAGATGTCTTGCTGGAATCCAACAGCTCCCCCTCCCCGCTGGCCTGTGGAGCCCCTCCCAGCCCGACTCGTGGCTCCCCACATTCATCTTAGTCTCAGGTCTCAGGGCCACGAAATATGTCTACTTCCAGCTCTCCTTCCCTGCACCTCCAGCCCACCCTGTGGCCAAGCTACTTGCAGATACATGGCTGTGGGGTCATAGAGCACTGGCCACACACACCTGGCCCCACCACAGCCAGACCACAGACCAGACATGACGTGGAGGGGGTGACCCCATCTGGTGAGCAGGAAGTGGGCGAGTGACCCATCTCTGGGCCAGACACACAGACACACAGCCCCTCCACGGCCTGCCCCTCAGCATCCAGTCATGGCCCCCAGGGGCAAACAGCCAGAATGGGACAGGCTTCTGCTTAGGACACAAGACCATCAAGGCAGGAGAGCTCCAGGGTGGCAGGCAGGCAGCCATGGGGACAGGCCTGGGCCAGGTGGCTGTGTGGACCCTGCAGCAGCCTTGAGCAGGTAGGTCCAGGAGGCTCCAAGGACCTTCTCAGCCACTTAGGAGCTCTCTTGGGAGCAAAGAAGGGAGAACAGGCATGGAGACCAGCACAGAGGCAGAGATGACCAGGTCAGTGAGATGAGAGCCTGGGTAGAATGGGATGACCAGGCAGAGCAGAGCTAAACTGAGAAGAATACCTAAATCTTCCTGGGACACATGAGGACAGATCTCCAGACTTAAAAGATACACAGACTGGGGCCAGGAAAGGTGATATAGGTTGATCCATGCCTATACATTCTATCTTGGGCTGACCAGGGATGGAATAAACTAAACTGGGCTGAACTGAGCTGAGCTGGGCTGAGCTGGACTGAGATGGGCTGGCCTGGGCTGGGCTGGGCTGGGCTGGGCTGGTATGAGCTGGGCTGGGCTGGGCTGGGCTGATATGAG
>NW_003852678.1:99466-105739 GCF_000181295.1 Otolemur garnettii
ACTGAGCTGGGCTGAGCTGGGCTGAGCTGGGCTGGGCTGCACTAGTCCGGGATGAGCTGGAATGAGCTGGGCTGGACCAGGCTAAGCTAAGCAGGGCTGAGCTGAGATGAGATGAGCTGGGCTGGACTGGACTAAGCTGAGCTATGCTGAACTGAACTGGGCTGAACTGGGCTACGTTGGGCTTAGCTGAGCTGGGTTGGGCCCAGCTAGGCTGGGCTGGGCTAGGCCAGCATGGGCCCAGCTAGGGCCAAACTGGGTTGAGCTGGGCCAGACTGGGCTGGGCTGGGCTGAGATAGGCAAAGTTGGACTGAACTGGGCTAACCTGAGCTTGGCTGAGCTGAGCTTGGCTGTGCTGGGTTGGCCTGGACTGAGCTAAGCTGTAATGGGCTGAGTTGAGCTGAGCTGAATTGGGCTGAGCTATGCAGAGCTGAGCTGGACTGGGATGAACTGGACTGGCTTGAGCTTAGGTGAGCTGGATAGGGCTGAGCTGGGCTGTGCTGGGCTGAACCGAACTAGGCTCAGCTTGACCTGGCCTGAGCTAGGCTAACCTGGGCTGGGGTGAGCTGAGCTGGTCAAAGCTGAGCTAGGTGAGCCGGGCTGAGCTGGGGTGAGCAGGGCTGAGCTGAGGTGAGCAGGGTTGAACTGAACTGGGCCGGGCTGGGTTAGGCCAGGCTGGACCCAACTGGGCTAAGCCAGGGTGGGCCAAACTGGGTTGAACTGGGCCAGACTAGGCTGGGCTCGGCTGAACTGGGCTGAGCTGAGCTGGGCTGGGCTGAGCTGGGCTGGGCTGAGCTGGGCTGGGCTGGGATGGCCAGCTGTATGGGCTAAGCTAAGCTGAGCTGTGCGAAGCTATGCTGAGCTGGGCTGAAATAGACTGAGTTGGGCTAAGCTGGGCTAGGCTGGGCTGAGCTGGGCTAGGCTGAACTGGGCTGGCATGGGCTGACCTGAGCTGGGCTGGGCTGGGCTGGGCTAGGCGGACCTGGACTAAGCTGGGCTGAGCTGAGCTAGGCTGAGCTGGCTGAGTTAGGCTAGGCCAGGCTAGGTTGGATTAGCTGGCATGAGCTGGTTTGGGCCAAGCTGGGTTGGGCTGGGCTGAGCTAGGCCAGGACGAGCTAGGATGAGCTAGGCTGACCTGGGCTGGACTGGGCTAAGCAGAGCTGGGCTGAGCTGAGCTGAACTGGGCTAGGTTGGACTTAGCTGAGCTGGATTGGGCAGAGCTGGGCTGAGCTGGGCTGAGCTGGGCTAGACTGGGCTAGACTGGGCTGAGCTGAGCTGAGCTGAGCTGGGCTAGGTTGTGCTTAACAGAGCTGGGTTGAGCAGAGCTGGACTGAGCTGGACTGGGTTAGGCTGGAGTAAGCTGAGCTGTGCTTAGCTGAACTGGGCTGTGTCAGACTTAGCTGAGCTAAGCTGAGCTGGGCAAAGCTGGCTCAACTAAGTTGGACTAGGCTGAGCTGGGCTGTGCTGAGCTGGGTTGGGCTGAACTGGCTGAGCTGGGCTGAACTGGCTGAGCTGAGCTAAACAGCTGAGCTGGGATGGGCTGAGCTGGCTAAACTGAGTTGAGCTGGGCTGGGCTGGGCTGGACTGGACAAAGCTGAGCTGTGCTTACGTGAACTTGGCTGAACTGGGCTGGGTTGGACTGAGCTAAACTGAGCTGGGCTGACCTGGCTAAACTGAGCTGAGCTGAGCAGGGCTGAGCAGGGCTGAGCAGGGCTGAGCTGGGCTGAGCAGGGCTGAGCTGGGCTGAGCTGGGCTGAGCTGGTATGGGCTGAACTGGGCTAGGTTGGGCTTAACTGAGCTGATTTAGGCAGAACTGGCCTGAGCTGGGCTGGGTTAGGCTGGAGTAAACTGAGCTCTGCTTAGCTGAACTGGGCTGGGTTGGAATTAGCTGCACTGAGCTGAGCTGGGCTGAGCTGGGCTGAGCTGGGCTGAGCTGGGCTGAGCTGGCTGAACTAGGTTGGACTAGGCTGAGCTGGGCTGTGCTGAGCTGACTGGGCTGGGCTGGGCTGAACTGAGCTGAACTGACTGAGCTGGGCTGTGCTGTGCTGAGATGGGTTGAGCTGAGCTTAGCTGAGCTGAGCAGGGCTGAGCAGGGCTGAGCGGGGCTGAGCTGGGCTGAGCTGGGATGGGCTGAACTGGCTGAGCTAAGCTGAACTGGCTGAGCTGAGCTAAACTGAGCTGAGCTGGGATGGGCTGAGCTGGCTGAGCTGAGCTGAGCTGAGCTGGGCTGGGCTGGACTGGACAAGCTGAGCTGTGTTTGCCTGAACTTGGCTGAACTGGGCTGGGTTGAGCTGAGCTGAACTGAGCTGGGGTGACCTGGCTGATCTGTGCTAAGCTTGCCTGGATGGGGCTGAGCTGAGCTGGACTGGACAAAGCTGAGCTATGCTTACCTGAACTTGGCTGACTTGGACTGGGTTGAGCTGAGCTGAACTGAGCTGGGCTGACCTGGCTGAGCTGAGCTAAACTGAGCTGAGTTTGGCTGGACAGAGCTGAGTTGAGCTGGGCTGGACTGGGCTGGGCTGGGCTGGAATTGAGCTGGTCTGGAATGAGCTGGGTTCACCTGGACTCAACTCGGCTCTCCTTGGCCAGTCTAAGCACAATTTGGTAGGGACATCACATTGAATGTTATATACTTGAGAACACTTGTTCCAGACACTCAGGCCCAGTATTTTGAGGGATGCTCTCAACCATGCAATTCATGGATCACCTGAGATCTATCCCTTCCCTTCACTCGCTAACCTGGGGCCACTGGGGTTGTGCCTGTTGGCAGACCCATAGAGGACCTTGCTATGGACTATTGGGTTTTGGCCTCTTGTCCTGGGACCCTAGTTGGCCACAGAGTGGAGGACTGCCTTGGCCGGGGAGTTGGGGTAATACAGTGGACTACAGGACTAAGACCTTCACAAGAGAAGGGGAAGTGGGGACATAGCCAGGAACTTCAGCCTGCTCACACCCCTGTGTTGCACTGGAGCCCAGGCCACACTGTCCCTCCAGGGCCCCTCCCTGGGCCAGGCTGCACCCAATTACAGATGGGAGCTGAGGCTCATGGAGCTTCCCAGTCTGGGAGGGCGTGGGCAAGGGCCCCTCTAAGGAGCAGATTCAGGGGAAGTATAGCCAGATAGGACAGTGGGCCAACTGCAGGCCCCTGGTATAGAGGCCATGTGACCTCAGGCAAGATCCACTCCTCATGCCAGGTCCTCCAGCACAGAGGTGAGGCGGCAGGGGCCTGCCCTCACAGGGCTGTCAGGAGTTCGGCAGCATGAGAGCAATGTGCTCAACAGTGTTTCCTGTGTTCCAGCGTCCCCGACCAAACCCGAGGTGTTCCCACTGAGTCTTCGAAGTGCTGAGCCGGATGGGCAGGTGGTCATTGCCTGCCTAGTCCAGGGCTTCTTCCCCTCGGAGCCACTGACAATGACCTGGAACAAAAGTGGGGAGGTCAGACACTTCCTGCCCTCCCAGGCTGGCACCGGGGGCCTGTACACTGCAAGCAGCCAGCTGACTCTGCCAGCCGCCCAGTGCCCAGATGGCTCATCTGTGCAGTGCCACGTGAAGCACCACACATACCCCAACCAGGATGTGTTGGTGCCCTGCACCCTTCAACCCCCAGGTCAGAGGGCAGTCTGGGGGAGGGGCGGACACCCCATCCTGGCCTGACTCAGCTCCTAGACCCGTGTCCCCCACAGAGAGCCACCTCTCATTCAGATGGGAGTGGACTGCTAGGCTGAGGCCCAGGATGAGGCAGGTGGGGGCCCTAGACCCAGGGCTCTGTGAAGGGCAGGGGACAGCAGGGGCATGCTGACCTGCTCTGGCCTCTCTCAACTCCACACCCATCAGTAGTGCCATCCTGCTGCCACCCAAAACTGTCACTGAGCCGGCCTGCCGTGGAAGATCTGCTCCTGGGCTTGGACGCCAATCTCACCTGCACACTGAGCGGCCTGGTGAACCCCAACAACGTCATCTTCGCCTGGACGACCACGGCGGGGAAGGATGCTGTCCAGCAAACAGCTGTGCGGGACTCCTGTGGCTGCTACAGTGTGTCCAGTGTCCTGCCCGGCTGCGCAGAACCCTGGAACCGTGGGGACCACTTCACGTGCACTGCCACCCAATCTGATTCCAAAATCTCAGAAACTGCCACCATCTTCAAAGACATAGGTGGGCCCACATCCACCCCAGGGCACTGCACAGCACTCTCCACTTTGCAAAGCACATTCCCAACCTGCCTCCTCCCTCCCAGTCCCTGGGCGTAGGCACTCCTAGCCTGCTTCTGACCCTCCCTAGCACTGCCCTGCCCCGGCCATGGTTTGGGTCCTACCTGAGCTCAGGATGAGAGACTTGAGTCTAGGGTCCAGGTAGGGAGAAGGGGAAAACTGAGGCCAGGTGAGAGTCCAGGACACAGCCCAGGGTGCCCAACAAGGCAGGGGCCTCCTTCCTCCCCTGCCCAGACCCCTGACCTGGCTCTCCACCCCCGCAGGGAATACCTTCCGGCCCCAGGTCCACCTGCTGCCGCCGCCGTCGGAGGAGCTGGCCCTGAATGAGCTGGTGACTCTGACATGCCTGGTGCGCGGCTTCAGCCCCAGTGACGTGATGGTGCGCTGGCTGCATGGGTCCCAGGAGCTGCCCCGCGGGGACTACTTGACCTGGGCCCCCCGGCAGGAGCCCGGTCAAGGTGCCAAAACCTTCGCTGTGACCAGCACATTGCGCGTGACAGCTGAAGACTGGAAGAGGGGGGACATCTACTCTTGCATGGTGGGCCACGAGACCCTGCCTCTGTCCTTTACACAGAAGACCATCGACCGCCTCGCGGGTAAACCCACCCACGTCAATGTGTCTGTGATCATGTCAGAGGCAGATGGCGTCTGTTACTAAGTCACCCGCTCAACCTGCCCCATGAATAAACTCCATGCTTGTCCCAAGCATACCCATGCTTCCCTCTGGCAACTGTCTGTCCATCCTCAGGGTCTGCAGCACACCAGGGAGGGCCAGGGCTACAGGTGTGGGCATGGGGGTGTGTGGTGCACAGAGCTGAGGCCGGGCTAGGTGTGAAATCCAAGGTCAGCCCAGGCAGGCACAGCCCAGGAGGGGTCCTGAGAGACCCCGGGCCAGGGAATGGGGGTAGGAGGCAGGCTTGCAGAGTGGGCAGGCACCATAGCTGTTTGTCCTCTGACTGCAACTAGGGAAGGATGAGAAAGGGTGAGCAAGGGGTAGGCAGGTCAGGGCGGGAGAGAATGGAGGGCATCAGGGGCTGGGCCCTGGGCCTCTGAGAGCCAGAGCATCCCACTCTAAGTGATCAGCCCCTAAGAACAATACAAGACATGTAGGACAGCCCCACGCACTCACAAAGGGGAGACCAGCCCTACCCAGCCCTCTCCACACTGCTCTGCACACCTGCACATGCACATACACACACTGCACATACATGTCTGAGCCCTACAGGGACAGAAAGTTCACAGCCCAGACACAGATCCACGATGGCAAGGGAGGCCCCTCCCAGGCCCCAGCAGGGCTTCCCCAAGCCCAGCTCCCTCCCAGGCTGCCCCAGACTCAAGTCTCCAAGCCTCCCTGAGCCCAAGTGGGGCCCAGATCATAGCCAGGGCGGGCAGGCTGGGAAATATCAGAGCAGGCCAGAGAGGTGGCTACCTAGGGCCCACTGCAGCCCCACAGCCACTGTGGGGACACCTGCACCACACACCACCAGAGGGCAGGGCCCTGCCCTAGTCTCAGACATCTCACAACCTCCCCAGGGACCTGGCCTCTGGGCTGCCCCCTCTGCTTTCAGTGTGGGGGGCTCATATGGGGAAGAGCCACACACAGGGCCCAGCCACCACTCACCACTGAGTGTCCAGTCCCCAAAGGGCAACAAAGATAGCAACTGGTCAAGCAGGGAGGCCTGCACAAATGTGGGATGCAGCTGCCCTCAGAGGCCTGGCCCAAAGGAGGGACTTCCTAAAGAGGGTGGAGGAAAGAGAGTCAACAGAGGGGTTTCCCAGCAAAGGAAGCAGGGCAGATGGGGATGGCTCACAGGATATGTGATGGGGGCACATGTGAATGCACAGGTGGACAGAGAGATAATACCCTTATAGACAGATGGGGGGAAAGGAGAGACAATACTCTTATAGACAGGTAGACAATGCTCTTATAAACAGGTAGATAATACTCTTATAGACTGACAAGTAGACAGGTGGATAATGCTCTTATAGACAGACAGGTAGACGGTTAGATAATGCTCTCATAGATGGACAGGTAGACGGGTAGATAATGCTCTCATAGACGGACAGG
>NW_003852678.1:107767-111871 GCF_000181295.1 Otolemur garnettii
GGTAGATAATGCTCTCATAGATGGACAGGTGGACAAAGAGATAATTCTCTTGTAGATGGGTGGGTAAATGAGTAGATAATACTCAATTATAGATGGATGGGTAGATGGGTAGATGATACTCTTACAGATAGATGAGTAGATGGGTAAATTATACTCAGTTATAGATGGACAGGTAGATAGGTAGATAATACTCTCATAGATGGATTGGCAGACAGATAATACTCTCACAGATGGATGGGTAGATGGGTAGACAATACTCTTAGAGATGGATGGGAAGACAGGTAGACAATGCTTGATTACAGATGGATGGGTAGACAAGTAGATAATACTCTTATAGATAGACAAGGAGACAGGTAGATAATACTCGATTATATATGGATTGGTAAATGAGTAGATAATACTCTTACAGATGGATAGGCAGATGGGTAAATACTACTCTTGTAGATGGATGGGTAGTTGGGTAGATATTAACCTTCTAGACGGACGGGTGGCTGGGTAGGGGTAAGTAATGCCCTTCTAGACACATGAGGGGATGGAAAGGTAATACCCCTATAGATGGACAGGTTCTTGGATAGGCAAATGACCATAGGACAAGCAGGTCCAACTCCATATGGGAGGTCTGTACACTCAAAGCTGGGGACAACAGAACTGGCTGTGCTGGTGGCCACCTGGCCCTTAGCCACATTCCCTAGGATAGGATAGAAGCCTCTGATCTTGCCGACTTGGCCCTTGGCACTCTGAGCCCCATACCCAGTGTCTATCTTCATCCACTGTGTCTGCCCCAAGAGGTAGGTTGTTTGGGGCTCGCTGCATGTTTGAATGGGCAGGGACACAGGAGCAGATGGTGTCCACCCTCTGTCCTTTCAGATCTCTCACCCAGGTGCCCTGTGCCCCACAGAAATGAAGGTCCCCTGTCTCCTGAGGTGGGGAACCCCTAGGCCCTGAGGAGTGTAGGAGGGAGGGCCTAGTCCTGGGCCCCTACCCACTCTAGGCCTAACAACCCTGGGTGTGTTGCAGGTTGGCAGGAGCCATTTCCCTGGGTGGTGTTGGATCTGCCACAGGAGAACCTGGAGGAGGGCACCCCAGGCGCCAATCTCTGGCCCACCACCGTCACCTTCCTTACTCTCTTCCTGCTAAGCCTGTTCTACAGCACGGCTCTGACTGTGACAAGCATCCGGGGCCCACCTGGCAGCAGAGAAGGCCCTCAATATTGAGCAAAGCCTGCAGGGCACAGGTAAGGGGATGGAGGAGGACAGTGGGATGGAGGGCATTACTTTTCCCCACTGTAGAAAACTACTCTCCCAGGGAGGTGACCCCTCCACAGACAGGCCCGAGGTCAGGGTCTGAGTTCCTCTGGGGTGGATAACTTCAGCAGGCTCCCAAATCGAGATCAGGACAGGGCAGGGAGCATTGGTGAGGACTTACCCCAGTCCTGACCCCTCTTGTCTATACAGGGAGAGAGCATGGAGGAGCCTCTCTGAGAAGCCACCTACACATGCCAGAGCTCAGCCCTGCATGAGGCCAATACCTGCCCCATTTGCCTGCCTTCCTATGCAATAAAATGTTCCAAAGGACAAAGATTCATAGACTTTGAAAGCAATCAGGGAAAGGGGCTGTAGCCTGGAGGATGCCCACCTCAAGGCCTGCAGAGATCACAGGCACAGAGGGTGCCTCTGGTCCAGCCACCAAGCCATGACCTGATCCTGCATGAGCTAATGCTCAGGGAGGGATGTCACCAGGGCGTGCATCATGGAAGGCTGTGTCACAGAAGTGTGTACAGAACTCTGGTCCTGATCACCGAGCCCTTGTCTTGATTACACAGTCCTGGTCCTAAATCACTGAGCCAGGGACCTGATCACTAAGTCATGGTCCCAATCCATGGGCCTTAGGAAAAGATCACTAAATCCTAGTCCTCATCACTGAGCCCTGGACCCAATTACTGAGCTCTTATCTTGATTACAGAGCCCTGGTCCTCATTACTGCATCCTGGGCCTGATCACTGGGCCCTGTTCCTGATTCCTGAGTGCTGGTCCTAATCACTGATCCCTCGTCATGATTATACAGCCCACCTGGTGCTAATAATCACTGAGCTTAGGACCTGACCACTGAGCCCTGGCCCCAATCCATAGGCCTTAGGAAAAGATCACTAGGCTTGGCACCTGTGGCTCAAGTGGCTAAGGTACCAGTCACATACACCTGAGCTGGTGGGTTCGAATCCAGCCTGGGCCCACCAAACAACAATGACAGCTACAACCAAAAAATAACTGGGCACTGTGACAGGTACATGTAGTCCCAGCTACTTGGAAGGTGGAGGCAGGAGAATTGCTTGAGCCTAGGAGTTGGAGGTTGCTGTGAGCTGTGGTGCCACGGCACTATACCCAGGGTGACAGCTTGAAGCTCTGTCTCAAAAAAAAAAAAAGAAAGAAAAAGATCACTAAATTCTAGTCCTGATTACTGAGCCTTTGTCCTGATTACTGAGCCCTGGTTCTGTTCACTGCTCCCTGGAATTCATCACTGAGGCCTAGTCCTGATCACTGAGCTCTGGTCCTGATCACTGAGTTCTGGTCCTCATCACTAGGTCCTTGTCCTCATCACTGAGCCCTGGCTCTGAACACTGAATCATGGGACTGATCACAGAGCCCTGGTCCTGGCCACTGCACCCTGGACTTCATCACTGAGCTCTGGTCTTGAACCCTGAACCATGGGACTGATCACAGAGCCCCGGTCCTAATCATTGAGCTCTGGTCCTAATCACAGAGCTCTGGTCCTGATCACTGGGTCCTTGTCCTCATCATTGAACCCTAGTCCTGATCACAGAGCGCGAGTCCTGATCATTTAGCTCTGGTCCTGATCACAGAGCTCTGGTCCTTATCAGTGGGTCCTTGTCCTCGTCACTGAGTCCTTGTCCTACTCAGTGGGCCTGTGCCTGATTACTGGCTACTGGGCCTGATAATCAAGCCTTGGTCCTGATCACTAAAATCTGGTCCTCATAACTGAGTCCTGGTCCTGATCACTGAGCCCTAGTCCTGGGCCTGATTACTGGGTCCTAATCACCAAACCATGAGCCTGATCACTGGGCCCTGGTTCTGATTACTGAGCCATGGTCCTTATCAGTGAACCCTGAGCCTGATCACTGGGGTCTGGTCTTTATCATTGGACCCTGGACCTGATCTCTGGGCTCTGATCCAGACCACTAGGCCCTGGTCCTGGTCACTGAGCCCTGGACCTGATAACTGGACCCTATTCCTCACCACTGGGTACTGGTTCTGATGCCTGCCCCCAATCCTGATATCATGCACACTTATTTTTAGGTTTGAGCTCTTGTTCTGAGTCCTGTGTCTATATCCTGAGACAAACCCTCATTAGGAGTGACCAGTAGAATGAAGGAGGCATCCAAGGAAACCTTATAAACCCATGCACTGGGCCAGAGCAGAAGTAATGGCCGGGGCAGGGGGGGAGGGTAGCCACCAGGGTAACTTGACAGACAGAGACCCAGCCCGAGCCTCATGTACTGGTCCCCAACCTGTGTCACCAGGTCAGGGGTTACCGCTGTGTAGAGGAGTTACAGTGCAAGAGTGGGACAGGAAGGAGGAGGTGAAGATGTTTGTGTTCTCTTGTTTTTCTTTTTCTCCTGAAGCCTCCTTTGCCCTGTCACCTGCTGAAACACCCAAAATAGCCCCATGGGGCGGCGGAGTCATTGTGAATACAGCTCAGCCCAGGTGTCCCAACCAGAGAGTTGCAGTTCTGAGAACTGTGTTCCAAAACTGAGACCTGTCCACACACACACGATACTGAAGCCTGGAGAGCCCTGGGGGGGGGTGCAGGGAGGTCCCAGGGCCTGCTGAAGGTCCAGCCCCTTCATCTCAGGGTCAGCCAGGGCCTTCCAGGGTCAACCAATAACAACCAAAATCAGTCTGGGGTCATAGGATGATTCAAGGTTAGCCAGGGTCAGCCAGTGTCAATCAGTCTAGGGTCAGCCAAGGTCAAATAGGATGATCCAGGGCCAGCAAGAGTCAGCCCAGTTTCAGCCAGAATCTGCATAGGTTACTGTGGCATCCACCCAGGTCAGGCCAGGGCAGCCAGGGCTGTCCCAGCTGCAGGACT
>NW_003852678.1:112674-114708 GCF_000181295.1 Otolemur garnettii
CACGTTCACATACACTCAAACCACACTCATGCACACTCACACACATTCACTGTCAACACTCACACCCATTCTCATATGCACACACTCACATGACATGCACATATGCACACTCACACAAACCCACATTCACACACTCATGCACACTCACACACATTCACTGTCAACACTCACACACATTCTCATATGCACACACTCACATGACACGCACATATGCACACTCACACAAACCCACATTCACTCATACAGTCAGTATTCACACCCCCACATGCATACACACACACTCATATGCACACTCACACACACATATTAACAGTCAACAGTCACACCCATTCTCATATGCACACACTCACATGACACGCACATATGCACACTCACACAGACCCACATTCACACACACACATGCGCGCACACACACATTCACTGTCAACACTCACACCCATTCTCATATACACACACACACTCTCACACACCCATTCACTCATACACACAGTCAACATTCACACACACATACACACACCCATGCACACTCACACATATTCACCCACACTCATATGCACACACACACTCATTCACTCATATGCACTGTTGACACTCTCACTCATACTCATTCACATTCTCACACCCACACTCGCATGCCCGCTCACACACACTCACACTCACCATCATATTCATAGACACTTTCACACTCACCATCACATTCACACACTCTCACAATAACACCATCACATTCTCACACTCTCACACTCACACTGACACATTCTCACACTCACTGCCAGACTCACACACACTCTCACACTCGCTCACACCGACACATTCTCACACACACTCTCACACTCACTCACACTGACACATTCTCACACTCCGTGTCACACTCACACACTCTCTCACACTCACACTCTTGCTTGCTCTCACATGCCTCCCAGGCCCTTGGGTACAGGGAGTCACACTGAGGCTCACTCACATCAGCCACATCTGCAGGTCCAACAGTGTGTCACCATTCACTGGCATGTATCCACCATGCCCTGCCTCAGGGCCCATCTGGAAGCCAGGCATGCAGAGGGCACATGCCTGGCTTCTGGAAGGCCCCAACACCAACAGTGTAGAAACAGGTATGCAGAGGCCTGAGGCAGCTGGGAGTAGCTCAGCAAGTCCTGAGCAGGAGCCCAGCCTGTCTGCAGGTGGAGGCAGAGAAGCACAGGCCTAAGTCTCCATCTCTGGGCCTGGTCACTGGGCTGCCTGCCAGCTCCTCTGCCCTGTTCACTGTCCCTGTATCGGCCTAGGCAGGCCTCTGGGCCTTGGGGAGAAACCCGCGGGGAACCCCAAACATGGAGTTGGGAGGAAGGTTGGGGTGGTGGACCCTGGAGCACTGCAATCCTAGCCCCCTACCTGTCCCAGGTCCCCGAGGTGGGAATGACAGGGTGGCCAGAGCACAGAACAACCCAGAGCAGCTAGGCTGGGGGTGAAGGTGGCAGGGACTGTTGGGGGAGGGATGGCTGAGCAGTGGCAGCCTAGGGAGACCTTGGCTTGGGGCCAACAGAACTCAGGTGCAGCCACTGCCCTGTGGGCCAGGCACCCAGGTCCAGCCACAGGTAGAGGGCAGTAGGGGGAAGCCTGGGGGTCCAGGCAGATAGTGACGTATCAGGGGCATTAACAGAACAACACTGCCAACACCCACAGAGTGGCCGAGGAGATGGGGCCAAGGTCCCACACGTGCTGTTTGTCCCTCCACACCTCCTAACACTCTGGTCACACACTCATAGGCCCATCGGGAACACAGGCTGAGGGTTTTGAGCTGAGCCTCTGGACAGGGTGGGTATGGGAACCCGGAGGGCCATAGTTGGGGCCCACACTGGAGCACAAGATGGGGATGAGATCAAGAAGAGGACGCATCATGTGGCCACCGCCCCTCCTGTCCACCACACAGCTCGCCCCACATCTAGTCTGTCTACCTCCCCTACAGTCCTGGATATCAGACGTTTCATCCTAACCCTCTGATGTGTGCACCACTAAAGCAGTCCCTGGTCCTGTCACATG
>NW_003852678.1:117109-120333 GCF_000181295.1 Otolemur garnettii
GGCTCAGCCAGAGCAGGCAAATCTCCCCAAGACCCCAGCCCAGCCCAGCCACTCCAGGCTACTCCTAGACCCCTCCCCACTAGCACCAACACCCCACAAGCCCCTCTCTCTGGCTCTCCCAGGGTCTACGTGTCCTCAGGCTACAACCACTGACACTCGTGTCTGAGCCCCTCCTGGGGCACCCAAGGTAGCCCAGGAGCACATCCCCCCCAGGCTCCTAGATGGGACCCCCACGGTGGGGTGTGGTGGCCACACACCAGTGGGCAACAGGGCTGCTGGACCTAGGGGCTTGGACACTGCCAGTCCCCCAGGAAGCAGCAGGGCCTGAGTGACCCTCAGTGTGACTCCCTGAACCCAAGGCCCTGGGGGAGGCATGTGAGAGAGAGCATGAGGGTGTGAGAGTGTGGGTGTGTGTATGAGTGTGTAAGCATAAAAGTGAAAATGAGAGTAAGTGTGGGTACGATGTGAGTGTGAGCAAATGTGAGCATGAGCGTGTGAGATCAGGTGTGAGTCAGTGTGGGAATGTGTGTGAGAATGTGCTTGAGGATGTGTGAGTGTAAAAGTGAATTAGTATATGTAGATGTCTGTTCATCTCTTAATGTGAGTGTGGGTGTGGGTGTGAGGGGCACATCTGGGAATGGTCTGGTCCCTGGGCCTGAGCCCACAGAGCTCTGTAACTTGTGTCTCTCTCTGCCTCCTGTCTCCTCTGGGTCTCTGTCTCTGTCCCCTGTGTCTCAGTGTTCCAACCTCTCTCTGGGTCCCTGCATTCTCAGAGATGGGCTTCCCTGAGACTGTGTCACCAGCACCACCACCCCAGCCCTTCCCTAACTCACATGTCAGGGGCTGGGGCCCCAGCCTTGACCCTGAGAGGCCAGCAGCACCCCCTGCTAGCTCAGCTCCCTTCCCAGCTGGGGCCTGTGTGGGGCTGGAAGTCTGGGGTCCCTGCCTGCACAGGCTGCCCTGACACATGCACACACACACAGTCACACAGCAGAGATGCACACACACACACAACTGAGATACACAGAGACACACACACAGACACACAACAGAGACACACAGACATACACACACAACAGAGATGCACACACACACAACTGCGATACACAGAGACACACAGACACACAACAGATACACCCAGGTGCATGCACACAACAGTTGCACACACACACAACTGAGATACACAGAGACACACACACACAACAGAGATGCACACACATACAACTGTGATAAACAGAGACAGACACACAACAGAGACACCCAGGTGCATACACACAACAGAGACGCACACACACACAACTGAGATACACAGAGACACACAACAGAGACACACATACACACACAACTGAGATACACAGAGACACACACACAACAGAGATGCACACACACATAACTGCAATACATAGAGACAGACACACAACAGAGACACTCAGACGCATGCACACAACAGACGCACACACACACACAACTGGGATACACAGACACATACAGACACACAATAGAGACACACAGGCACACAGACACACAACAGAGACATACAGACACACACATTCACAACTGAGATACACAGAGACACACACAAGAGAAACAACACACACAGAGACATACAACAGAGTCACACAGACACACAACAGAGACACACAAAACAGAAACCTATGGGCACATATGTACAACAGAGTCACCCAGACATACACAGCAGAGACACATACAACAGAGATACACACAGCTACACACAGACACATGCACAGTCACACATGGGCACACAGAGACACACACATGACACATATAGATGCACACACAGTCACACAGAGGCACTCAAACAGGAACATACACATACAGACATGCAGATACACACAGACACAGAAATACAGGCACAGACAGATACATACAGACACACAGAGACATGGACACAAACAGAGGCACAGACAAGCACTCACAGAGACACACACACAGAGATATCCACACACACAGATACACAGACAACCACAGATACACACCAAGGCATGAGCAGATGTGCAGACACACAGAGATACACAGTCACACAGATACACACATGGACAGACAGATACACACATGTGCACACACATGGACACACAGAGACAGGGACACACACGCACAGACACACAGAGTCACACAGATACACACAGACATACACACGTGGATGCACACACACACACAGACACATACATGCAACCTACCTCCCCCAGAAATGCCCACAGCCCCTGGCCACTATTCTCCCCTGCCATGGACCTGCCACCTCTCTGCTTGTGCTGAGCCCCAAGCTGCCTGACCACAGCCCTGATCACTGCCCTGCCCTGTCTGTGCCCGGGTGCAGGATGTGTGGGGAATGGGGAGGAATGACCCAGGCCTTGTCCTGAGGGGTGACAAGAACCAGGTGCACTGCACATTGGACACAACACACACACAGGAAACAGCACACACCACACAATACACACATGAACACACCACACACATCACACACATGGCACACACATTACACACACCACACACTGCACACACCACATACACACCACACACACATCACACACTGAACACACCACACACACAGCTCTCACTACACACTGCACATACACCAAACACACTACACACACTTCACACACACTATACACACCACACACATCACACACACACTTGCAGCACAGGCACCACTCGTTTCACACTCCTGCTCACACATGTGCACACACACTGCACACACCTGTGCATGTGCCCACACATTGACAAGCCTTCATGTGCACCCACCCCTGTGGCAGCACTGGCATGTGGCCAGAGGCTCACAGTGGAGTGCCTGGGCCTCTGGCCACCACAGGTGCACCTGTGAGGCCGAGGTCAGTGCTGGCAGGCCCAGGGTCCAGTCAGCATGTGGATGCAGGGCCTGGAAAGGCTCCAGGGCAGAGTTCACCCTGGGGTCAGATCAGGCCAGGTCCTAGTGGGGCTGCATCATGAGGCCACCCTGGAAGGCCGCTAGCGTGTGTGCACACGCATGTGTTCATGTATGTGTCATGCATGTTTTGGGGTCCTTGCATGCACTGGGTTCTGTCCAGGCTCAGGAAGACTGTGTTCCAGAAGCCTCCATGGGGTAACTGACCAGCCTGGGCTTGGGACTGGGGTGGGCCATGCTTGAGGCAGGTGCTTGGGGCACTTAGGGCCTCCCACCAAGGACAAGATGCTGGTCTCAGCCCCACACACTCAAAGGGGCCACACGA
>NW_003852678.1:124226-125486 GCF_000181295.1 Otolemur garnettii
CTGTCTTTTCTGCCTGCCTTCCCTCCTTGACATGTAGAATCACTTGTGATGTTTGTGCAGCCTAAGTAATGGAATTCTGAAACCACTTTTACACAACCCTGAAGCTAGAACTCATGCTGTGAGCGTGTGGTGGCCAAGAGTTTTGTTAAGATGAAAGAGGACATGGCTCAGCGCCCATAGCACAGTGGTTATGGTTCCGGCCACATACACTGAGGGTGGCGGGTTCGAACATGGCCAGGGCCAGCTAATCAACTACAAAAAAAAAAAAAATAGCTAGGCATTGTGGCGGGTGCCCGTAGTCCCAGCTACTAGGGAGGCTGAGGCAAGAGAATTGCTTAAGCCCAAGAGTTGCTGTGAGCTGTGATGCCACAGCACTCTACAGAGGGTAACATGGTGAGACTCTGTCTCAAAAAAAAAGATAAAAGAGGACGAGACTCCTGGGGCCACACAGAGCGGGATGCAAAGGCAGTGGAGGGTGTGCAGTGGGGGAGTGGAGGAGGGAGAGGCAGGGGTGGGCTGAGGCACCCCCACCCTCAGACTCTGCTGCCCATTGGCCCCTTCCCACAGGTCAGAGGTTGGGCCCCCAGGTAGCCCACCACTCCCCTCCAATTCTGAGAGCTGGTAGGAGTTGGCTGCACACACCAGTCTGGCCTTCCCAGCACTCCTGCCTGCTCTTCTGGTTTTGTTTTCAGGTCTGATCATTCCATCCTGAGCTCTTGTCCTGATCCTGCCTGAAAATGTCCCCAGACAGGATGTGCAAACATTACACAAGCACTGGGGCTCCTACAGACCAAGGACACTGCAGGTGGGGGCCTGGGCCTATGAAGTTCAGCAGGTCCCCACAAGGGCCCAGCCTGTGCCTCCAGCAACACCCACCTGACGCTACAGAGGAGCCTCTGATCAGGCAGAGAACCCCCTGCTCCCCCAGTACTGGCAGGCCCAAGAACTGAACACCAGCTCTGGAAATGGGGTACTGGACACCAGCCGCGGGGTAGGGGGGGTACCCTGGCAAAGTGTTGGACCACACAGTTTGCCCTTAGAGAAGGACAATTTCAAGAGTTTAGGCTCCGTGCCTGTGGCTCAGGCGGCTGGGGCGCCAGCCACATGCACCTGAGGTGGCGGGTTCGAATCCCCAGCCCAGACCCACCAAACAACAATGATGGCTACAACCAAAAAAAATGGCCAGGCGTTGTGGTGGGCGCCTGTAATCCCAGCTACTTGGGAGGCTGAGGCAGGAGACTCGCTTGAGCCCAGGAGTTG
>NW_003852678.1:125690-151374 GCF_000181295.1 Otolemur garnettii
TTCTATTTTATAGAGGACACCTGTGATACAGCCCCTCCAAGCTGGTGACTGGGCCAAGAGCTGAGCTCAGGAGAGCCCAGGAAGGACACTGGGGCTGCCCGCCAGGTGGGAACTTGATGTAAAAGAAGGACACAGCAACAGTGAATATGCAGAGGGCAAAGCTTTGTCACCCTCACTGGGAGGGGGGTGGGAGGGTTGGCCGGGCACAGTGGCTCACAACTATAATCCCAGCACTCTGGGAGGCTGAGGACAGTGGATTGCCTGAGCTCACAGGTTCAAGAACAGCCTGAGCCAGAGCGAGACCCTATCTCTAAAAAAAATAGAAAAACTGAAGTAAGAGGATCACTTGAGCCCAAGAGATGGAGGTTGCTGTGAGCTATGACTTCACTGCACTCTACCCAAGTAAATAGCTTGAGACTAACTCAAAGGCAAAAACAAAAACAAAAAAGAACAGTGCGGCCTCACAGAGCAGACATCCCCCCAATCAGGCATTTCAGGCTCCCACAAGCCCCACACCCTCGCAGGTGTGCGCCCGTCGCAGAAGCAGCTGACACCTCCTGGCCCACCAGCCCTTCCAGGAGGACGGCCCGGAGGCCCCCAGCCCCAGGCTTCCCCTGCCCTAAGCAGGGACAGAGGCGGCTTCTCCCCTCAGGGCCACATCCCCACTCCCAACCCGGGCCAGGAACCCCTGTGTCCCCAGCGCCCACAGCGGTTTCCAACGCTGACCTCCTTTGGAGATGACCACGGGCACAGCCGACTCCGCGCCCTATCCAACCGCGGAGCCCGAGCCCGGGCCCGGTCCGGCTGGACGCCGGGCCTCTGCTGCCCCCGTAAGGCCGCCAACGGCATCGCACTCTGGCTGCACACAGGAGCCTCGGCGCTGGCCTGGGCTCCCTGACCCGGGCTACGGGGAACGCGGGGCGTGGGGAGAGGCGAGGGGCAGGGGGAGAGGGCAGAGCACCGTGGGTAGGACAGGGCGGGCCATGGGTGTGAGTGGGGCGGGGCAGGACCCAGCATCTCCTTTGGCCATATCCAGGCTCCACCCTCGGCTCAGGCAGGTCCCAGTCCCTGTGTCCAGAACTGGAATGCCCTCCTAATCCCACCCCTTGCGGCTGAGGTGGCTCTTGGGGCCCTTGAACCCTCTGAAGGTGGATGCCACCCTAGGTCGCACCCCCCACGGGCGCTGCGCCATGACCAGCCCCTGTCCTGTGGTGTGCCCAGGTGTGTGTCCATGTGGGCAAAGCAGGTGCGTTTGGACTGTACCTGGTGGCTCTGGCTACATCGGCCTCAGGCCACTTTCCCATCTCCCTGGTCCGTGGGGTGAGCACCTCTGCCCTCCTGCAGGGTGGGAAGCTGGGTGCCCCTGCCGTAAGGGGGTGGGTTGTTGGTGGGTGTTGTATTTGTATTGGCAGTTGAGGGACGACGCCCCTGAGGCTCACATGCCCCACATGGGCGCCCTGGGCTCTGTGCACATCCCTTACATGGCTAAATTGCTGCAGTACCTGCACGCAGGCTCCAGAACCATCTGTGGAACATTGGTTGAAAGGATAACCTTGCTAGTAAAATAACAGATAAAAAATCTAACCCACAGTCTCAATAATGGCTAAGTCAGTCATTTGAGCTATCTAACAGCCAGAGAAGTAATTTTTCTCCCCAACAGGCTACTGGATGTAGGAGTGGAGAACTCACTAGGTACCCACGGCAGCACGGGTGTAGAAAAATTTCTCACACAAACATAGGACCGTAGTCCCACAGGCAGACACTCCTGGGACGCGTGGTCTGTCTGCGGCTAGAATGCCCACAAGGAGGGGTGTAGAGGAATGGACACCATGCTTGCAAAGGACAGTTACTGATTCTTATCACACTAAAAGGAAACCCTGAGAACAGGACAGTCTCCTGGCAATCCCCCAAGTAACTCAGTGTTCTGGAATAAGATAAGATCGGTCCCTCACTAGTAAGCATATGTTAAACATTGATGCTTAGTAGTTCTTCATGGGGGTTGTGGGGAAAGAACACGTGAGGAAAGCAGTGGCAGCCTTATGACTGCAGCCCTTGTATGTAATTACCTTAACTCTCCACACCTGTTGTATATGTCATTATCTTAACTCTCCACACCTGTTGTGTATAATCTTAATAAATAGCCATTGCGGAGCGGGCACGGGGCTACCTTGCACTGAAGGTTAGCCCGCCTCTCACAAGCTTGTACTTCTACTTTGTGTCACACCCGGTTCCTTCCTGGGGCGACTGAGAAGGGCCTTACGGGTCTGGCCAGACGGGGCTCCAGAGCAGGTGCCTGTGGCCAGCCCTGCTCAGAGCCGGCCTTTGCACCCCCTGGCGGCCGCCCTGTGCCACTGCAGGCATCCAGAGAGCCCCCAACTAGAACTTCCGAAAGCCACCCTACTGGGCCAGGAGACCCTACAAAATTGTCATGCACAGTTGGGGAAGGTGGAACATCCCAGGAGGTGGTGGCTACAGGGCCCACCCCTGCATGTGTAGAGGAAGTGGGCAAGGCAAGCAGGTGGTGCTCACAAATTGGATTTTTTAAAGAACAGTGCATTTCTAGGCCAGGCATGGTGGCTCATAACTGTATTCTAGCACTCTGGGGGATTGCTTGAGCTCAGGAGTTTGAGACCAGCCTGAGCAAGAATGAGATCCCATCTCTGCTGAAGATAGAAAAACTAGGTGAGTGCTGTGGCAAATGCCTGTAGTCCCAGCTACTCCAGAGGCTGAGGCAAGAGGATCACTTGAGCCCAAGAGTTTGAGGTTGCTGTGGGCTATGACACCATGGCACTCTAACCAGGAAGACAGTATGAGACTCTGTCTCCAAAAACAAAAAAGTAAATTTCCAAACGGACTGGAAAGTACCAGAAGGATGTTAGAGCCTCAGGGAATGGTGCTGGGAACCCAGAGCCATCACATCTGACCACTTCTTTCATGTGGTGGTGTGAAATTTGTAAGAATCAAAATGGAGGGGGTTTTTTTAACTTAGGTTTAAAAACAAAACTGACAGAGATGCCTTGGCTGCGCTCTCTCCTCCCTTACTGTGTTCCTGCCTGACCTCCCCTTCTGCCCAGCCAGCAGCCGGGAGCCCGTTAATGCACTCAGGTGGTGGGGCAGAGACAGGACCAAAATACCCTGCAAATCCAGGGAAGGCTTGAACCGCGTCTGCCCCACCAGTTCCTCAACTCCCTATCCAGGGGAAGGGGGCTGCCCAGGAAACATCTGAAGGGTACAGTAGTAGAGGCCCATGCTGCTCCAGCGAGCTCTGCCTAGGAAGGGTCAGGAGTGAGAGTGGAAAACAGGAGGATGGTTGCTGGCAATGACCACTCCAGGAGGCACCCAGGGCCGCAGCCTCCCCACACAGCCAGACAGCACCAGCCCTGGGCTCTGCAGTTCCAGTTGTTCACTCCTGGAATCTGCTTTCCTTCCCTCATACATGGCCTCTCTGGGGTCTGCCCTCCTCTTCTGGTACACTGCCTCTCTGGGGTCTGCCTTCCTCCCCACCTACACGGTCAATCATTTCAATGGGCTTTTTTTGCTCCTGGCAGGACTGGAAGCCCCTGATGTTCTGTTTCTCAAGCTGGCCCTTAGCTGCACACATCATTTCACACAGATTCTTCTTATATGATGCATCATCATAAAATTTTAATAGAAAGGGATGTTACTAAATCACCTGAGAACTGGCTAACAAGAACACATTAACTTAAATAAAACTGAGATAATCTGGACCAGTTCTAAAGCTTGGATTCAGATTTATTTTTCAAAATTTGGCTTCACTAACCATTTATCACACACCCCAAACCTGAGCAATATAATATGGGTATAGCAAAGAATTGTGAAATTTAGAGAGCCTGTGTAGAATGACTTTGTGTTGGGAAAATAAGCTTCAATCCTTTGACATCTTTCCAATGCAGGGTGACCAAGTCAGTTTCCTGTGGCCCTGGACACTCAGCTGGACAGAGCCACAGCCTTCCTGCTTCTGGATGTCACTGAGCAGCTCAGCTCTGGACAACAGAGCTAGAGTGAGATAAGCCCTGAAGTGTGTCCAGGCTGGCATGCAGTCTGGGTAGACCTGGACACCACCAAGGACTGGGGACAGGTCACCACACGGTCTGTCATTAGCATCAGAATTAGTATAGAGCTGCTCTAGGTCTCAGAGAGAGGTGGATTACTCAGCACAGCAGGGTGATCTGCAGAATCAATCAACCAGAAACCCAACAGCTTAAGCAACAAAGACGTGGTGGGATGTGCTCCATATGGGCACTCAGCCCAGGAATGAGGAGGTCTCCTTCCTTAACTGACCCCCTGGAACCTGCCGCCTAGGGAATCCACAGCAGGGGCAGAGGCCACCTATGGGTTGTGCTTCAGCCAAGAAGTGACACAGCCCCACTGGCTAGGACCCGGCTGCAGAAGGCAGGCAGATGCGGGGAACAGATGAGGGTTTGCTGACAAGAGTCAGGGCTCAGGCCTTGGTGAGGAGCATCAGCCTGTTCCGGGGCTAGTCAGGCTCTATTGGGGCGGGAGTTCCACTGGTAGGTCCTCCTGAGCACCCACAGCCCCTCCACCAGCTGTGTCCTCAGGGGGACCAGGAGCTAAGACTTGGGAGCCACCTGGTGGCCATCATGCGCCACTGCGTGCCCTGCCAACCACACTCAAGGAGATTCCATCCTGGCCACGAGAGGGGCAGGGGTCTCAGGTACTTGAGCTTTGTGGGTAACCCCACCTTACAGAAATGCATGTCCCGCCTTCCAGAAAACCTTGCTGGAAAGTCCCAGCATAACATAACTTGCTTGGGAGGCCTACCCTGACCCAAAGCCACATAGCAGTTCTCAACCTGTACCGGGTCACTACCCAAAGGAACTGTATTAAAGGCTGCCGCATTAGGAAGGTTGAGAACCACTGTGAGAAGGATCCCTCCATGTGGCATGCCCCTGCTCTCGCCAGCATAGCAGACCACCCACACACCTGTGTGTCACCTGCCTCCTTGTCGGCTAGAGCCACTCCTCTGTGAACTAAAATAAAACGTCAGCCCCCAGGTGACTGAATGGACAAAGGGTCCCCCAGAAATAGCCTAAAACTGAGTTGTTTCCATGAGAAGGCATGTCTTACAGGGTTGATCATGCCCCTCCCTTCCTGGAGACATCGTTTGGGACTCATTAACAGGCCTAGGGCTGTACAAGGCAAAGCTTAAACCACACCTGCAGGTCCTCGACTTCCTCAACAGATCACTTGAGCCTCACTTTATGTCCTGTGGCTTATCTGTGATTAGCAGAATTCCCCAACTTAATTTTTTTTTTTTGAGACAGAGCCTCAAGCTCTTGCTTTGGGTAGAGTGCTGTGACATCACAGCTCACAGAAACCTCCAACTCCTGGGCTCAAGCGATTCTCCTGCCTCTGTCTCCTAAGTAGCTGGGACTACAGGCATCTGCCACAACGCTGGGCTATTTTTGCAGCCATCGTTGTTTGGTGGGCCGGGCTGGATTTGAAAACGCCAGCTCAGGTGTATGTGTATGGCGCCTTAGCCACTTGAGTCATAGGCACAGAGCCCCCATCTTATTTTTAAACACTCAAGCCAAAGCATCATTTCTTTAACCAATTACAAATCAAAGAATCTTTAAACCCACCAATAACCTGAAATACCCTACTTTGAGCTCTCCCACCTTTGAAGTAAACTGAACAGCTAAGCAACAGTAAGTTGTGAGAGAGGCGTGGTTAGTGCAGCTAAATCCCAGGCAGGAGCTTCATGACAGATGGTCGCCAGGCAGTAACAGCAGGTGATCCTCCTGTCACTCCTGCCCCAGGCCCAGCAGTGGCTCCAGCCCCAGTACCAACACTAGCTCCAGCACCCACTGTGGCTCCGGCCTCATCTTCAGACGTGAAGCAGTGGCTGCAACCACAGCTCCAGGCCAGACCCCTGCATCAGCACAAGACCCAGCACAGACGCTGATGCCTTTGCCGACTGTCCAACCCTCCCAGGCCCTTTCCCAGGTGGTCACATGGTCACACTGCACCCAGTCATTTCAGCCTCCATCGTGGACAGCTATGAGTGATGAAATGAAAGAGCTGCCCGTGTCACCTGAACCCTGCTGGGAACTGTTGACAAGCACTCAGTGGAGGCCACCAATTGCTTTTCAGTGCCCAGAAGATGAAGTGGCTGTTGACATGGAATTTGCTAAAAACATGTATGAATTGCACAAAAAAAGTCTCTCCAAATGAGCTCATCCTGGGCTGGCACACTACAGGCCTTGATTCACAGAACACTCTGTTCATCTGATCCATGAGTACTACAGCTGGGAGGGGCCAACCCCATTCACCTCACTGTGGACACAAGTCTCCAGAACAGCCGAATGAGCATCAAAGCCTATGTCAGCACTTTAATGGGTACTCTTAGGAGGACCGTGGGAGCACTGTTCACGTCTGACGGTGAAATACACATGTCACCACACAGAGCGCATTGGAGTTGATCATAAAGACCTATTTTAGCCCCAACCCCATGATTGGACTCTCAAGTGACTTGCAGCAAGAAGGAGGGGCACCAACTCCCATCCAGGACGCCTTCAGCACAGTGTTGCAGTAGGCAGAGGAGGTACTATCTGGAAAGGTGTTGGCTGACAGGGCTGTGGGTGCTTCTTGATGAGCCGGGTTAACCAAGCACCCAAATAGCTCCTGGTGACTTCGAGACTGTGCTCAACAGCAATATCATGACCTGCTGGTGGTGACCTACCTGGCCAGTCACAGATTGCCCACACTGAGAAACATGTAGACCTGTGAATGGGCCCCAGGCAGCACTCCTACCAGTCTGGGTCTCGCCCTAGGACTCAGAATGAGTAAAGGAGAAATGGTTTCTTTGTGGTCTTGAGTCACACTGAGCCAGTCAAGCTCTGTGATTCTAAAAAACATGGCCTACCTTTTGTAAATGAAAGAAAGAAAAAAATCCCAGGGAGGAGGGTCGAAGTGCTGTGTGACTTTACACTTGGTGACAAAATTTATGGTTAAGCATAGAAGCAAAAACTCACTGGTGTGTGTTTCATCCACACAATGGAATATTACTCAGCCTTAAATAAGGGAAGGAATTTCAGTCAGGTGTGGTGACTCACACCTATAATCCCAGCACTCTGGGAGGCTGCGGTGGGTGAATAGCTTGAGCTCAGGAGCTCGAGACGAGCCTGAGCAAGAGCAAGACCCCATCTCTACTAAAAACAGAAAAATTAGCCTGATGTCGTGTCTGGTACCTATAGTCCCAGCTACTCAAGCAGCTGAGGCAGGAGGATCATGGAGCCCAGGAGTTTGAGGTTGCTGTGAATTATGATGCCACAGCACAGCATAATGGGGACATTATGATGTCCCCAGGGTGACAGAGTGAGATATAGATATAGATGTGTGTATATATAAACAGCCGACATTCACTTCTCACAGCTGTGAGGGCTGGGGAAGTCCAATGTCATGGTGCCAGTATGGTTGGGTCCTTGGTGAGAGCCACCCTCTAGCTTCTCTCTACATCATTGAAGGGCGGGAGTGGAAGCTCAGTGCTGTTCACCTTCTTATAGGCAAGGGAGTCCCATCACGGGCCCACACTCACTTCTAATACCATCACACTGGCAGTTAAGAATATTGATAGGGCGGTGCCTGTGGCTCAAGCAATAGGGCACTGGCTCCATATGCCAGAGGTGGCAGGTTCAAACCCAGCCCTGGACAAAAAACTGCAAACAAAAAAAAAAAAAAAGAGTATTGATAGCAGCACTGTTCACACTGGCAAAAATCTGGAAGCTACCCAAATATCCATTGACAGGAGCAAGATTGCAAAATGTGGAATATGCAAACAGAAATTAGTAATTGGCACTGGGCATGAACAAACCAAAATGCACAACAGTATGAATGAATCTGAATAAAATATAAGGAAAAAAACCTCACAGAAGCCTGGATTATATATAGCATGACACCCTTTCATAAAGTCAAAAACAACTAAAATGAAAAATAGACCCTCCAGGAATCCATATAGAGTCAATAAAATCATGCAAAGAGGAGCACTAATGAATGGCACTCTGGAGTTCAGAGTGCCAGGGTCTCAGTAAGTGGGTGAGCCCCAATCACTGCAGGCTATTTTCACAATCCTGGCTTTTGTTTTGGGTGGTGAGTTTGCAAGTGTTTATTACATTATGAAAAACAATAAATTAAGGAACTAAATATGTTTAAAAATGCACCCAGTTTTGTCCCATGAATGATGGCCCCTCCTTTCTTTACAACTGAGATTGACTCCCAGAAAAGAAAATTGTGGGCATTACATAGACAGAACTGCTCTAAGTCATTAAGAAAGAAACAATCTAGTAGAAAAATGGAATCCAAACATGAAGTTCACAGAAGAGGAGCAATGAATGTCCCCTAAAGTCACAGATAATCAAGGAAATGACAATTAAAGCAAGTGGGCAGTGCTTCGGCTCTGTCTAGGGGGGAAACGGGCAAGTCTACCAATGCCAGGCATCAGAGGAAGCTCAGCAGTAGGACTCTCCCATGCTGCTGGTAGAATGTAAATCAGGGTAAGGTTTGGGGGAAACACTGTGAAAAATCTAATAACAAGAATTCACCTGGGCACATGTGCACCCAAAACACAAACCCCTTTTGCTGGACTCCGTGGCATCTCAGCACACCAAGTATCTAAGTAAGTTCTGGACAGCAGGGTGTAAGCATGTGCCTCATGTCCCCTTTCAACCTGTGCAGCCCACTATCTGCTAAGGCTGAGACCTGGATAGAGCAGCTCTCCAGAATACGACCTACACCAGGGCAACAATAGAAGGACCTGGGTCCCTGACAGCCACAAGTGAGGGATGAACACCTGCACTGTTTAAGCACCACCAGCATCCTAGTCCCCGTTTCCAGCCACTGTTTACCTGAACAGCCATTTCCTGCAGGGCATTGCAGGTCATGCCCTAACAAGGCGGGATGAGCCTATGTGCCAACATTTGGAGATTGCTTATTCAATTCCAAGGCCTGCTGTCGTAGAGAAGTTGGGGGACTGAACTCCATGGTACTGGTCAAGGACCCAGGCCACTCTATGCATCCAGCAAAAGTATTGACTAGCTATAAACTTAATCTAGAGTAAAAAGGTTTTGAAGATGTAACCACTTTAAGATGGAAATATACTGTGTAACCTGTAACCTATGAGGACTCTGTTTAAGTATACTATGATGAGTAGTAACATTGCTGATGTTTACTATGAGAATATAAAAGTAACAAAGGGGGAACAGGAGGCAGAACAGCTCTTTGAGGAGGTATACTTGCTATTCTCCAGATTTCTGGCTTTTTGTAAATAAAAGTGAAATTGTTGAACTCTTATCCACTTCTCCATTGATTGGTTTGGGTGACAGGTATATGGAGTCCTTGATCCAGCAACACCTGCTATATGGTTTGAATGCACCCTCCAAAATTCATGTTGAAATTTAATTGCAACTGCTTTGTGGCCTCCTGCCCGCCCCCCGCCCCCAGGCTGGTGCATTAGCAAGCAGGGCTCTTGCAAAGACAGAAGTAGTCAGCAGAGCCAAACTTAGCAATGACTATTATGGCTGGCTTTTTCATCAGGGGTCATCAGTTAGTATGTCTCCATTATTTCACAGCACAAAATGAAACTGATAACATGAAGCTTTACATATTAAGATGAGTGACTTCAATTTCACTAAATTGGATTTTTATTATTATAAGGCTATTTTCCTACAGAAAATGTGAGTATGCTCCAGAATGGAAGATGAAGGGTCAGAAGTTCAAATGTTCTCTGAGTGGTCCATCTCATGTCTGTGACATAGATACAGCAGGTGAAGTTGGGCCTGACCCAGCCTCTCCTCACTACTTAGGGAAATGGGGGAACATAGCTGGTCCCTCTCTGCTCAGAGAAGGAGAGTAGATGGGGCTTCAACCAGGCCAACCCTAGGCAGAGCAGCAGTACAACTTCCCCAGGCTTGGGCTTTGCTACGGGAATCACCTAGAAGAGAAATGAACACAGGGTGGATGACACAGCACTGGAGCTGGGTGGCCTCTGTGAGGGTTTAATTGGACATTGCTTTGTCTGGGGGTCGAAACATGTGCTGGCATGATTAGATGGTCACAACGATGGCTTATGCATGATCAAAAGCAACCAGCAGCTTGCAGCTCGGCAGAAGGCAAACTAGACCAAGCAGCTGAGCATTTTTCGTGCCACATCAGAGAACCCTGGGTAACGTCAGAGGAAGAGTGGGCTCCTGTCAGCTGAGTGTGCAGCACCCCCCAGGCCCTCCCACCCCCAACAAGGAAGCACAGCCACACTAGTGCTCCCACTGCCCACTGTGCTTTAAGGAAGCCCCTGGTCTCAGACTCTGGAATCCTGCCTGAGTCCCTGACATTGCGGCAGGCTCACCTGGTGCCCTGAGAGTACTCATGGTTATCTCTTTCCGCATTGCCAGCAACAGAGACTGGGATTGTCTTGGAACAGGCTCTGGGTGGGCCTGGGACCTGGAAAAGGTTCTGGGATATGAGGGCACACATGCTGAGCACTTCCTGGAAGGACCCTCCTACCAAGAGAGGGGATTACAGGAGGATCCTGCTCCTCTCCTCCATTTGTGAGATGATGTGACACCAGATGTTGTCATGGTCCCTTGTGATGACTCAGAGTGACATTGCCAACCCACCAAGAGGGCAAATGAGGGTAGAAAGCACCTGGATCCTCTGAGGCATGGCTGCACTGTCCAAGTATCCCTGGAGAAGCTTGCCTCCAACTTCCACTAAGCGAGATAACAAATATCATCCTGGCTACAGTCTGGTCTCCACATTAAGGGGCTGAGTACAGTGGGAGGGTTACCAGGCCAGGGTTTCCTTAGAGCAGGATGGGAAGCTCCTGAGCTCCTGGGTGCCAGGGGAGCTAAAGCAGGGCAGGGCCTGGGGCCTCAGGTGTGTCTGGGCAAGAGACATGAGGCTTTGGTTCAGCCTCAAATGGCGATATGTCAGAGCTTCCCATGCATCTGAAATATGGTGTCTCCCCAGGACAGCTCAGCTAGGGTGGCAAATCCCATTCTCAGGTGTCAGCAGGGAACACATGTATGGAGGGACAGGGCTTTTCTCTCTGACCCTGACTGACTCTCACACCCTCTGGAGGATGATGAAGATGGCATCTGATGTTGCAAGGGGGAGGGGGCTGCAAGGGCAGAAAGGGCCCTGGTGACGAGAGATGGGCTAGTCATGAAGGGCACAGTGCCTAAAACAACTCCCTCCCCAGGACATGACCTACACTGCCCATTTTCTCTCCTCCCCAGAACGCTGCCCCCTTCCTGGCCCAAAGTTTCTGGGTAGTCAGCTGCAGAACGGCCTTCCCAGTGACCAGCTTCCATCACTGACCAGCCTCCATTCTGGTCAGGCCCTGCTCAGCATCCCACCCTGTTCTCAGCTCCCAAGCCCTTCCAGATGCCTTTGTGGGAGACCACACACCACTCCTCCCTGGGGAGCAGTGAACCCAGTCTTCACCTCCATGCTGTGACCCCTGTGGGTCCCTGTGTGTGGCTCTTGGGATGACTCCGATGTGCCCAGGACAGCCGACCATCTGGCCTCTTCACAGTGTGTCTGTACCCAGGCATCAGCCTCCCACATGCTCAGGGATGGTCCTACCTCAGCTGTGCATTGGCTCCAGTGTATACTCACCAGGATTTGCGAACTGACAGAGGCCTCGGCAAGAGGACAGGGGACTGGCTGGCTGGCTTCCCTGCTACATCTGGCCATTACAGACCACCTCAGGAAGCTGAGGAGGGGCAGGCTGGAATACAATGTGCGAGACCCCAGAGGACAGAAGCCCTGGGCCTTGAGCCTGCTAAAGGTCTTTGGTTTCTAGCCCTCCTGTGGCTGCAGCTGTGGTCAATGTCATGGTAACAGTGGGTGCAGGCATGAGCCTTGGGGACTGTCTGTTTGGATGTTCTCAGAGACACAGTCACAGGGCAGGGGCCATTAAACCAAGTCAGGACTACTGGAGGCAGGGTCCCTGGCTCCTTAGGAGACGGACAGCTGGGACCTGGATCCCCACCACAGGATGCTGCTGGGGAGGGTGAGGAGGCACAGGGGGAGGTGTTGATCAGCACTGAGGAGCATAGTGAGCCTGGCCACACCCCCAAACAGGCCAGGCAGAGCTGGGAGCATACAGGCTAGGGTGCCTGGGGGTCGGCATGCCATTAGCCTCTTCTCTACTCACCAGGTGGCCACCCATCCCACCTCTGACACATAAACATGGGGGCAATCCAGGCAAAGCTTGCCCCACAGTTCCCCAGACCCATGGACCAGCAAGGGTCCTCCAGGAAAAGCCAAAGTAGGACAGCAGGGGCAGCAAAGGGCCTAGGACCTCCACAACCCCACCCATCAGTCATCACACTGCCCCGTCTTTTCCACAGGATTCGCCAGTGAAGTGCCCAGAGCCAGTGCTGTTGCAGACTTGTCTTCACTGGGAGACTACAGAGCAGGCTAGGGGTTGCTGCCTAAAGACTTGCAAAATTGCTGCTAGCCTCAGGCTCCACCCAGTGGCCCCTAACCTAGACCACACATTGGCAAGAACATGTCAGACCCTGCCCCAATCCCCACAAGATTCCCAAAGTCCCCCTATCCTTACCTGTGGTCTCTCCAGGGCTTCCTGTGTGGCTCACTCGCAATGCAGACACAGTCCCACCCCACACACAGACTCCTATGGGAGTCCACAGAGGAGGGTGTGGTCAGAGGACAGGCCACATTTGATTAAGGCAGGGTTATAGCCAGGGAAGTAGCCCTTGTGCAACTGAGGGCAGTGGCCTGAAAGACAGGTGACTCTCCAAGGCCAGACCCCAGGTGGTAGCAAGCTGGCCATGGGAGTGGGGCCACACCTGGCTTTTCAGGTCCGGTCACCTGCTAACCTCTTCCAGTCACACCCTTGACTGCCACAGTCCTCGGAAGAGGTACTCAGGGAGGACACAGCAAGTTTCACACCCTTCTGTGTGGTTACAGCAAAACCTTGCCACCGGTGGGCTAGAGGGACACAGGAAATGGAGATCAATGTGGCACACCGTGGGGGCTCTCTAGTGCAGGTGCACCATGGGCAGTGTATACATACAACCATCTCCAATCACAACAGGCATTTCTGCATCTTCACGGCCTCCTCCCAAAGGCTACTGACCCTCCTGGGCCTGTTGAAGCCCCAGGTCACATCACAGATGCAGGGCCTTGCAGATGGGGGCAATAGGTATGCCACCTGGGTCAGGCAGTGCAAGCCCAAGTGTCTGGGGCAAGGCCAGCCGGGCTGGTATGGGGGCCAGGCTCCAGGACTCCGGCCTGGGCGTGCAACATCAATGAGGAAGCAAAGCCAGCACTTGATCCCAACTAGCTTTGGATCCCAGGCTGGAGGAGCCCACCAGCAGGGAGGGAGAACCTAGGGGGTTGCGGGACTTCTAGGCTTGAGGTGGGGGAGACATGGGACCAGGATGCCCATGGCATGTGAAAGAGGGGCTCAAGGTACCCCCAGAGTAACAGAGCAGAGTTGGGCCCTGGTCCCTCTAGAGATGGGAAAAGTGAGCCCAGAGGAGTGGAGCTTCTGAGGGCCACCCAAGGAGGGTCCTAGGAAGGGACTGGACGAAGACCAATACCCGATACCGCCTTCTCAGCTCCCTTTCACGCATCCAAGCCAGCCGTTAAAGACACACATTGTGAAACAGGCAAAGCAGTACAGCCTCTGATACAAAACTGTAAACACAGGTCTTTAAAATGACAGGGGCCTCCTTGGCCCCAAACTCCGAGCCAGAGGCTCCCACTGCCCTCCCTGCCAATCCGGCGGCCCAGCAGGCAAGGACTGACCACCTCTGCTCTGCCGGTGCCCAGGCCTCAAAAACTGCCTGGCAGGTGGGGCGGGGCTGAGAGTCCGTGGTCCGAGGGATTCCTGAGATGAAGAAGCCACCGCGCGCACCGGCACTCTCCGCACCTGCCCCCGGGGGGCGCCCGACCCTACCCTATCCCATGCAAACCGCACACCCAGTGTCTCTGCGCCCCAGAGTCGTCCTCGGAACCGCTCCGGCCCTGTCACGTGTCCAAGACGTCACGCGTGGGCGACGGCCCGTGGGGGCGCCCGGGTGGGCCGTGCAATGGCGGGGGCTGCGGCACGGAGTTGCGCTGCGAGGGTGGCGGCTGCAGCTCCAGCGCGAGCGCAGGTGGCGGAAAGTCGCGAACCTGGCGGCGGTACTCCAGGAAGGTGCAGGCCTTGGTGGCAAGAGCCACCACATTCTTGCCCACGAAGATGGCCGAGACGCGACTGTCTCGGAAGAGCGCCATGTTGGCGGCGCGCGCCAGCACTGCGACCACGTTGACAGTAGCAAGGCTGAGCACCGGGTAGAGCATCATCTTCTGCGGCGCAATGTGCTCGCCCTGCATGCTGACCTCGCTGAGCGCCACGCACGGAAGCACCAGCAGCAGCATGTAGCAGTAGAAGAAGGTGAGGCCCTCGGCCCACAGCGGCAGCCCGGTGCGCGGCGGCTCCCACAAGTTGGCCTGCATATCCAGCAGGTCCAGCAGGTCGAGTGCCACCCAGAAAAGGCGGCCACGCAGGTCCTCGCGCTTGCGAAAGGTACGCACGTACTCCATGCGGTCCAGCGCCACCAGCAGCAGGAAGAGGCCAGGCACGCACACCGACAGCAAAAGCGTCAGTGCCTTACGCGCCACGGGGTCGCCCGCGCCACGTCGCGCCGCCTTGTAGTTCTGGAAGATGAAGTACAGCTTGATCTCCAGCACGAAGATGTATAGGAACCAGAGGATCATGGCGTAACCGCGCTTGGCCGTGCGCACCTCCGCACCGACCCACACGGCCACGTAGCGCAGCACCAGCAGGAAGCACACGTCGCCCACCAGCACTATGATGCACACGCCGATCTTGCGCGGGCCTTGGTTCTGCTCCACCAGGTACGCGTCCATTACAGCCATGCTGCCCATGATCACCAGCGTGGTTAGGCACACGTGGCGCCGGTCCGGCGGCGGCAGCACCATGGTCAGCCGCCCGGGCCCCGGCCTGGGCAAGCACAGTCCCCACGCGAGGCGGGACGAGGCCCTGCAGCGGCCGGAGCGCGGCGGCGCTCTGCAGCACTCAGCCCGCGGGCATGGCGCGGCACGGCCGGCGCTGGGCCTGTCCACCTGCCCAGAGAGTGCCACCGCTCCCCGCTGGGGAGCTCGAAACCTGGGAAAACCAGAGGAGAGAGGGTCAGGGCGCGGTCCAGGGGTGGACTCGGGAACACAGAGGGCCAGGCGCGCGGGGGCCCTCCCTCTAAGTCCCGCAGTGTGTTTTCTGAGCGGGCGCCGTCCGGGTGCTGGACGCCCGAGGCCTCTGTCGCACGCACCCGCCAATGGGCAAACAGGAGACCCGGAGCCGGGGAGCTGGGCCTCCAGGGGGCGCTGCAGCCCCACCTGCGGGACTAAGACCTCGTTCCCACCACTGCCAGGAAGGACACGCAACGGAAGTGTTCTCTCCCTGCCGCGCGTTCCCGAAGCCCGGGTGGTTTGTCACTGCTGGGCCTGTGCCACCGTCCCTCCCAGCTCTCACGGCTGGACCTCACGCCCGGGCTGCCAGCCCCAGTCCACTTCCGTGGGGTGCTGGACATCCTCCCTCCTAGCCGGCACCGCACTGGGCAGACAGCGAGGCCTACCCCTTCTCTTCCACCACTCAGTGAGTGCCAAAGGAGACCTGGGACCCTGTCCCTAGAGGCAGGGCTCCGGGCAGGCTTTCTGAACCAGGACTGAGAATCCTCCAAATCTTTGCAGTCCCCACCATCTCCTACCAGCCAAGGCTGTCTCAACCGCTCCTCCTGGGCCAGGCAGACCTCCCTCTGCCCTGCTCCCACCATGGCTCCCCATTGCCCTGGGCCAGTGTTCTCTTGTCATGGCTGCATCGCCCTCTGAACCAGCACACCCACACTGCTCCTCTGCACCGGTGGGCCCTTGCCACTGGCTTCCCTCTACCTTCCTGGACAAACTCAAGAAGCCAGCCCAAGAAGAAGCACCCCATGGCCCCTAAGCTTCCACCACCGCTGCACCTCTCTCATACACCTGACACTGATTTCATGGCTGAACTTGTCAGAGTCCCACACCTGACTGTGGGACCCCACACCTGGGCTCACTCACCAGGATGATGACAGAGACCTGAATGCCCTCACCCACTGAAAAGCCACTGGCAAGCTCACTCACAGCCAAACCCCTCCCAGCCCTCCACAGTACCCCAGGCCTTGGGCTCCGTTTACAGCCCTGTCTAGACAAAGACATAAAATTTAATGTCCCTATGACAGTCCAGCACACGGCCTGCCCCTGGTGGCACTGCAGCCCCTGCCCATCCAGGAAAGTCTCAAACTCTGCACACCTGCCTGCTAAGAGACCCCACAGCCATACGCAGGACCCCTAGCCCCCTGGGACCTCTGGCACCTCCCGAAGAGAAGAGCTTGGCATCCTCAGCAATACCCCACCTTCTGGCCTCCAAGAGGTGCAGCTCCTGACCAGCATCAACCCCTTTTCACACCCACTGGATAGACACTTCAAAGCCAAGAAGCCGCTCTGGTCCCACCTGGACTTCCTCTGACTGCAACTGCAGCTTGGGTATTTCCTTTCTCAGGGTCTGGCCAAGCCAAATAGCCAGATAGCCACTGCACCTCTAACCCTTTACCCGCCCTCCCATCTTTCATCCCCATCTGCCCCATGACTAGCCCCCTGAATGGCTCAGTCACTCGCCAAACGCGGGCAGAGGGATCTGCACTAGTGATGGGACAGATCCCATCCCCCCGAGAGCCCCCGCCCCAGGAAGCTGGAATCCCACATGGCCACCCCCCTACACACACCCTGCCCAGGCCTCTCCCTAGAGATCTGGTCCCAGGCCCCTGTTACCCCCGCCCCACTGTTCAGGCCTCACCCATAGACTCTGGCGCCTCCAGGCCCTTCCTTGCCCTCCCCCTCCCCCACGCTCTCAGGGTCTCCCAACACAAATCATCCCCTCAGTGTCCATGAGTGGAGGGGCACGGCAAGAGGAAGGACCACTGCCCCTTCCCCCGTGGGCTGTCGGTAGGGGCCAAGCCGCTCCCAGCGGGTTGCGTCTCCTCGTCTCCCCCACCAGGGCCTGGTATCCGGCACCCCGCAGCCCCAGGCCTCACCCCTCCAGCGCCCCTCACGCCATCCCACATCCCCTACGTCCCCTGGGGTGGGGGTCGCCCAGGCCCAGCCAGCAGCGGCGCCCGGACCCCGGCCCCACTCCGCGGACGCAGACGCGCGCCCAGCCAGTCTCGCCAGCCCGGCCTGCGCCTACCCCGCCGCCCGGCAGATGCTGCGCCGCGCCGGGCCGGCCCAGCCGAGGCCGCTCCAGCTCCTCTCGGATCCGCTCCAGCTCCGCCTGCCCGCGCGGCACCACCCCCGGCCCGAAGCCCCGCCCCGCGCCCCCTGGCCGCGCGCCCCCGCGGGACCCGGGTACTGCGCAGGGCGAGAGATCCCGGCGCCTCCGCCCCCTGCGCAGCGCCAGTTGCCACGGCGACAGCACTGCACAGCGGCAGCACGCTGGACGGGTGGCACCCAGGAACTGGAAGCCCCCTAGTCCAGCCCCCCAGGCCCCAGATGTCTCCTGTACACGCTTCCTCATCCCCCCCCCCGCCGGAAAATCGTGTCCGGCGCCCTGAAATTAACGCTGCAGTCCTCCGGGATCGGACTCTGGCCTCCCTCTACGTCCCCACTCATCTGCGACAGGCGGCCGGCCAGAGCCAGTCCCCGCGGAGCTGGCTGGAGCCGAAGTTCCCCCGCGGGACCTCAGAGGAGCCCTCCAAGCTGCCTCTCAGAGAAGGCCCTGGATCCCTGCCCCAGCTTGGGGCTGGGTCTTCTGTCCCCCCTGGGAAGAAATCCTGCTTTTGTGGGTTTCTTCGCCCCCATCCTTTTCTCCAGTCACTCACAGGGCAAGCCAGGATTTGGGGACTTAGACTTCACCTTTTCACCTCAGTGACACTCACCCAGCCCCCTACCCACTTCCGGGCCTCTCCATCCTTTGTTGTTGTTGTTGTTGTTGTTGAGACAGAGTCTCACTTTGTCGCCCTCGGTAGAGTGCTGGGGTGTCACAGCTCACAGTAACCTCAGACTCTTGGGCTCAAGCAATTGTCTTGTCTCAGCCTCCCAAGTAGCTGGGACTACAGGTGCTGGCCACAGTGCCCGGCTATTTTTAGAGACGGAGGTCTAGCTCGGGCTCAGTCTAGTCTCAAACCTGTGAGCTCAGGCGATCTGCTCCCCTCCACCTCCCAGAGTGCTAGGATTATAGGCGTGAGCCACCTCACCAGGCCTCTCCATCCTTAGGGCAAAGGCTATCCTGCAAGAGCCAGAGGAAACCCCAGGGGCACCTACTGCTGCCTGCCCTCCCCCAGAGCAGCTCTCACCTCCCTCTGACAGAGGAAGACACTGAGGATCAGAGAGGGGAAGGAACACTCAGGATTCCACTACAACTAGGTTCTGCTCACACTGACACCCTACACAGGTGGGAGGGAGGTGACCCCTTCTGGGGCCCTACCCCAGCCCTGGGAGCCAGGCATGCAAGGAGTAGGTGGGAAGCTGGGACAACAGGGCTGTGCGCATGAAGCCCACGAGGTACTCATCAGGTGGGCTGCAGGATAGCTGGGGGGTGGGGGGGCACTGCCCACAGCCCCTCACACGCTTGCTGTCACTCAAGAAAGTTCTGTCAGGACCCCAAAGCCAACTCCATCCTCAAGGATGGGTCTTATATCCAACAGCAATGGCCCATCTCCCCCAGGGAGCTGGGGGGAAAGGCCACTCCAGCAGCTGCATAGGAAGCCAGGAGGTGGCTCAGCACCCGGGGCATGGGGGGTAGGATCCTGGGCAGTGAGCAACACCAGCGGCCCTGAAGACCCACCTGTCAGAGATGCAGGAGGTAGATCAGAAGAGGAGCTGCCCTGAGCCACTGCCTCCCCCACCTCACCAAGGGACATGCTCAAAGAGCCCCAACTGCAGGCTTGTTTCACTGCCCGGCATGACACCCTGCAGCACCCTCAGCCTGGAACATTTGACCCTGCACAGCCAGAGTTAATGTCACAGCTGGGATTAAGTTAAGGCTTTGAGATAGGGACCATGTCCTAGATGATCTGGGAGCCCACTAACCCCAATCACAAGAGGAAGGCAGAAGGGTCCAGTTATAGAGAGATTCAAAGGGGCCACACCCTGTCCCTGAAGCAGAAGGCCTCTGGATGGAAAAGGCAGGACACAGACTGTTCCCTGGAGCCTGGCGCAGTCCATGAGAGCTTGGCCTACACAGCTGCACTGTAGTAAATTGGTTTTAAGCCATGAGGTGTGTCAATTTGTTATAGCAGCAAGAAGAAATTAATACCGTTGTTGACCTAAAATAATTCTTTACACAGACAAAAACTGAGTGTTTCCTGTAGCAGGCTTGCCATGAGAGGATGCACTTCAAAAGTGATAACCCACATATGAGGCCAGGGACAAGAGAAGGCCCTCCTCTGCAGGGCCTCAGTGTGAGCAGACCCTTCACAGGTGTGGGAGCTTGAGTGTTCCCTTCCCCTCTCTGACCCTTAGTCTCCTCCTCTGTTAGAGGGAAGTGAGAGCTGTTCTGGGGAGGAGAGCAGGCAGTAGAAAAAAGTGGCAGGTTTGTGTGGGAGTCTAAATGAGCATGACTGTATGTAATAGTAATGTAAATATTTACAAATAAAGGGTCTTAGGAAACATGTAATTAAAATACAAGCCAACAACAGTATATAAAGAAAAATGAGACAGAGGGCACCAGTCACCTCTGATAGGTCAGGAAGCATTGAAGAAAAGTGCAACTACCAGACCTGCAAAAGGAAACAAATGGGAAGAAATAAAAGCAGTTGACCCAAAAAAGACAAGAGATGAAAAGTAAAGCAGCTAGGAAAATCAGAAGACTTTGAAAAGATAGCAGATTTACATCAGAGAAATGCAAATCAAAACCACCCTATCATATGACCTAACCCCAGTGAGATTAGCCCTCATCACAAAGTCCCAAAGCTGCAGATGCTGGTGTGGATGTGGAGAGAGGGGAACACTTTTACACTGGTGGTGGAACTGCAAACTAATACAGATTAGTATTCTCACAAAACCTGGCTAGCTTTCTTTTTTTTTTTTTTGCAGTTTTTGGTCGGGGCTGGGTTTGAACCCACCACCTCTGGCATATAGGACCAGCGCCCTACTCCTCTGAGC
Source organism: Otolemur garnettii (assembly GCF_000181295.1). Lineage (NCBI taxonomy): Eukaryota > Metazoa > Chordata > Mammalia > Primates > Galagidae > Otolemur > Otolemur garnettii. Next base: position 145,896 of record NW_003852678.1, read on the forward strand.
CACAGGTGCTGCCAGCCTGGCTAGTTTTTAGAGACGGGGGTCTCTCTTTTGCTCAGGCTGGTCTTGAACTCCTCACCTCCAGCAATCCACCTGTCTCAGCCTCCCAGATTGCTAGGTTTACAGGCGTGAGCCACCCTGGCCAGGCTGTGTGTGTGTTTTTAATTTATTATTATTATTATTTGAGACAGAGTCTCACTATGTTGCCCTTGGTAGAGTGCTGTAGCGTCACAGCTCACAGCAACCTCAAATTCTTGGGCTTAAGCAATTCTCTTGCCTCAGTCTCCCAAGTAGCTGGGAATACAGGTGCCTGCCACAACTCCAGGCTATTTTTCTGTTGTAGTTGTCGTTGTTGCTTAGCTGGCCCGGGCTGGGTTTGAACCCTCCAGCCTTGGTGTATGTGGCTGGCACTGTAACCACTGTGCTATGGGCACTGAGCCTTATTATTATTATTTTTTGAGACAAAGTCTCAAGCTGTGGCCCTAGGTAGAGTGCCATGGTGTCACAGCTCACAGCAACCTCAAACTCTTGGGTTTAAGCCATTCTCTTTTCTCAGCCTCCCAAGTAGCTGGGATTACAGGCGCCTGCCACAAAGCCCAGCTATTTTTTGTTGTTGTAGTTGTCATTGTTGTTGTTTGGAGGCCCAGGCTGGGTTCAAACCCGTCAGCCTTGATGTATGTGGCTAGTGCCCTACCCACTGAGCTATGGGCGCTGCCCTGTTTTATAATCAGACAGATTATCTTGGTCTTTCAACAGGACCGTTTAGTTCATTTACATGTAATATAATTACTGATCTATGAGTGTTTAAATTTGTCATCTTTTTCTTTTTTTTTTTACTAAGCTTCTTTTCTACCATTTTTTAAAATAAATTTCAGATTAATATGAGGGCACAAACTATTAGGTTATGATGTTTGCATTTTTTTTTTTTTTTGCCAGGGCTGGGTTTGAACCCGCCACCTCCAGCATAATGGGACTGGTGCCCTACCCTTTTGAGCCACAGGCACCACCCTATGATGTTTGCATTTGTTAGGTGAGGTCCCTGTTGTAGTTGTGTCCTGCACCCAGGAGGTGTGCCATGTACCCTTACACTGTGCCCATTAGGTGGGAGCACATCACTGCCCTCCCTCGTCCCTCTTCCCCCCCCCCCAACTTGAATTGAATTGAGTTTTTCTCTTGGCTTCACATTAGCATTGAGTACGCTGGATACTTGCTTTTCCATTCTTATAATACTTTACTAAAGAGAAATTCTTCAGTTCTACCCAGGTTAATACGAAAGATGTAAAGTGTCCATCTTCATTATGGCTGAATAGTACTCTGTGGTACATAGACCACAGTTTTTTAATCCATTCCTGGGTTGGTGGGCATTTAGTTATTTCCACATCTTGGAGATTGTAAATTGAGGTGGGATAAAGAATCTAGTGCAAATGCCTTATGATAAAATGTTTTTTTTTTTTTCTTCTGGGTAGATGCCTAGTAATGGGATTGTGGGGTCAAATGGAAGGTCTAATTTGAGTTCTTTGAGGATTCTCTATACTTCCTTCTAGCCTCCACTCAGGAGGCTGAGACCAGAAGATTACTTGAGCCCAAGAATTTGAGGTTGCTGTGAGTATAACACCATGACACTTTAGGGAGGTGTCTCTAAAAAAATACACACACACAATAGATATCGTGTTCAGGGACCCATCGAAATCATGGGACTATGGATGGCAAAGGGTAGGAATAGGACATCGTATGAACATGTGTTCAGAAAAGGAGGCACGTAGAGCTGAGTCGTCCTGGGGCTCATGATGGGTGTTTTGCTTATACAGGAGATTGTTCCTATTTTTTTTTTTGAGACAGAGACTCAAGCATCACAGCTCACAGCAACCTCCAACTCCTGGGCTCAAGCTATTCTCCTGCCTCAGCCTCCCAAGTAGCTGGGACTACATGCGCCCACCACAACGCCAGGCTATTTTTTGGTTGCAGCCATCATTGTTTGGCAGGCCCAGGCTGGATTCGAACTGGCCAGCTCAGGTGTATGTGGCTGGCGCCTTAGCCGCTTGAGCCACAGGTGCCGAGCTGATTGTTCCTATTTTTAAGAGCTATGCAAAGTGTTCAGGATTCAGGGTGAATTGTCAAGGTGCCTGTAGTTTACTTTTGAAATACAAACATCAATAAAGATAAATCAAATATGGCAAGATGGGCCAGGCACAATGGCTCACATTTATAATCTGGGCACTCTGGGAGGCAGGCCGAGGTGGGAGGATGCCTTGAGCTCAGGAGTTTGAGACCAGCCTGAGCAAGAGCTAGATGCCCCCCCACCACCACCACCATATACACACACCCTCTACAAAATGTAGAAAAATTAGCTAGATGTTGTAGAGGGTGCCTGCAGTCTCAGCTACTCAGGAGGCTGAGTCAGGAGTATCTTTTGAGCCCAGAATTGAGAGGTTGCAGCCATGCAACCTGTATGATGCCTCTATACTATAGCCCATGTGATAGAGAGAGACCCTATCTCAGAAAAAAAGAAAGAGAGAGAGAGAGGTAGAGGGAGAGAAGGAGAGAGAGAGAGAGAGAAACTCTTAAAAATCAGCGGGAAAAAAAAACCCAGTTTTGAAATGGGCAACTTCAGTATCAAATCCACCTCACATGCTTCTTGCCAGCCTGCCACTATCTGAGGAGAGATGTGATTTGCAAAGTTAATAAATAATAAAAACAGACAAAAGACCTGATGTCTAATCAGCACATGAGGAAACATTTAACATCAGGAAAATGCAAATGTCCACAATAATGATAAGGGACCCCTCTACACTCTAGGATGGCTGCAAGTCGGTATTTGTTGGAGTCTGGGGGTATGTGGGAGTTCGTAGTAAAATGGTAGATTTAAACCCAAACATAGTAGTGATTGCAAATGGATGAGAAGAGTCAACCATAAGACTAATACATTGTGTTTCTGTAATTCACATTTAAAATGAGAATGCAGGCCAGGAGTGCTGGCTCGAGCCTTTAATCCTAGCACTCCAGGAGACTGAGGCAGCAGATTGCCTGAGCTCAGGAGTTTGAGACCAGCCTGAGCAAGAGTGAGATCCCATCTGTACTAAAAATAGAAAAAAAAAAAATAGCCGGGCATGGTGCCTCGCACCTGTAGTCCGAGCACTCTGGGAGGCCAAGGTGGGTGGATCCCTTGAGCTCAGGAGTTCCAGACCAGACTTAACAAGATCAAGACCCCATCTCTACTAAAAATAGAAAAACTGAGGCAAGAGGATTGCTTAAGCCCAAGAGTTTGAGATTGCTGTGAGCTATGACATCACAACACTCTACACAGGGCCACAGAATGAAACTCTATCTCAAAAATTAATTAATTAATTAATTAAGTTAAATTAATGAGAGTAAAGACATGTTGAAAATAAGAAAATTGAAAAAGTTACTTTGCAAACATGAGCTAAAAGAAGGCGTGGTGCCTATAATACCAGGCTTTGGCAAAAAGCATCAGTAGAGAAAAGAGATCAGTTCATAATGATAAAAGTTTCAATTTACCAGGAAAATGCACACATAAGAATCTTACATTCATATGCAACTAGTAACACAGATATATATCATATATAGGTAGATACAGATACAGATATAAAGTTATTAATCGTGAGATAGATAAGGCCCACGTTGACAATTAAGTGAAGCAGGCATGTCCACAGTCACAGTGGAGGTCTTACAACTGTGTGTGACCCACAGGACAAGTCTGACCTAGTCAGCACACCAGAACACTGCACCAAACAACTGCAGGGTTGGTACTTTTTGAGCACAATGAAAATTTACAAGAACTTAACATAAACTGGGCCAAAAAGCAAGTCTCAACATTTCCAGGGAATAAAATCATACAGATAATCATGATAATACAGTTCAGCCACTTTTGAAAAAAGAGAAAAAATCCCATATGTTTACAAGTTAAGAAATACACTTCTCAATAAACCCATAAGTTAAAGAAGAAATCTCATTGGTAAAAGACACTTTGAGCTGAATGACAGTGAAATACTGTGTACCAAAGCCTGTGGTAATCAGCTAACCCAGCTTAGAAAGACATACAGGCTTACAGGCATATTCCAAATGAAGAAATCATGAAAATCAGTGAGCTAAGCATCCGACTCAACAAATTAGAAAAAGAAAAGCAAATTAAAGTCAGAAAATGTAGAAGAGGGCAGCGCCTGTGGCTCAAAGGAGTAGGGCACCGGCCCATATGCTGGAGGTGGCCGGTTCAAAACCCAGCCCTGGCCAAAAACTGCAAAAGAAAATGTAGAAGAAAGGAAATAACAACAGGAAAACATTAATGAATTTTTTTTAAAAATATAACAGATATGATCAACGAAACAAGTGATTTTATGAAATGAATAATTATTCTTGATAACCTCTGGAAAAAACTGTGGCAATAACGAATGCAAGCCATAAGAAACAGGACACAGCAGACATGAAAACACAAGAGGGCAGGCTCGGTGCCTGTGGCTCAAGTGACTAAGGCGCCAGCCATGTATACCCAAGGTGGGGGGTTCGAATCTAGCCCGGACCTGCCAAAACAACAATGATGGCTGCAACCAAAAAATAGCCAGGCATTGTGGCGGGTGCCTGTGGTCCCAGTTACTTGGAAGGCTGAGGCAGGAGACTTGCTTGAGCCCAGGAGTTGGAGGTTGCTGTGAGCTGTGATGCCACAGCACTCTACCCAGGGGGAATAGCTTGAGGCTGTGTCTCAAAAAAAAAAAAAAGAAAAAGAAAACACAAGAGGACATTTAGAACAACTATATAACCACTTGAAATTGGTGATGACAAATTTCTTTTAAATTATAACTTATCAAAAAGAAGTGGAAGTTTGGAATAGTCTTGGAATAATAAAAGAAGTTGAACCCATTAACAAAAGCCTTCCTACAAAGAAAACTCTAAAGTCTTCAGTAGTAAATTGTTCCAAACATTTAAGGGAGAAACGATCCATTTTACCCCCAAAATTTATAATAGAGATTAGAAAAATAGGAGTAATCCCAGCTCATTTCTTGAAACCATCTTAACAAGAAATGGAAATGATCAGCTTCACTCATGAATATAGAGGCAAAAATCCCAGACAGAAATACCAACAAATGAAGCCAGTGGCATACTGAAAGGGTAATCAGGCTGGGCACAGTGGCTTGCACCTCTAATCCCAGCACTTTCAGGAGGCGGATGCAAGATAGACTGCAGTGAGCTATGATCTTGCCTCTGCACTGCAGCCTCAGTGACAGCACGGACCTATCTCAAACAAAAAAAAAAAAAAAAAGGAAAGGAAAAAAGGGCAGTGCCCATAGCTAAGTGGGTAGGGCACTGGCCACATACATCAACACCAACAGGTTCGAATCCCGCCCAGGCCAGCTAAAATCAACAATGACAACTACAAAAAAAAAAAAAAAATAGCTGGGCATTGTGGCGGGTGCCTATAGTCCCAGCTACTTGTGAGGCTAAGGCAAGAGAATTGCTTAAGCCCAAGAGT
>NW_003852678.1:152293-159696 GCF_000181295.1 Otolemur garnettii
AAAAAAAAAAAAAATGAATCTGTCTTTATTTTTGCAAGTGATATAATTGTGCACTTAGAAAAGTCTTTTCAAATCTAGAGATGAGGCCAAGCACAATGGCTCATTCCTGTAATCCTAGCTTTAGGTTGCTATGAGCTCTGATAGCCAGGGCACTATACCCACACCAACAAAGTGAGACTCTGTCTCAAAAAAAAAGAAAAAGTGAGTCCCTATCCCTACTAAAAGTAGGAAAAATTAGCTAGTGGCAGGAGCCTATAGTCCCAGCTCCTTAGGAGGCTGAGGCAGGAGGATCACTTGAGCCCAGCACTTTGAGGTTGCTATGAACTAGGCTGAGACCAATGGAACTCAAGCCCAGGTGATAGAGTTAAGATTCTGTCTCAAAAACAAATCTAGAGATGAATATTTAGAATTGTTAAGTGAGTTTAGCAAGATCATTTATACCAGGTTATATATAGAAATCAATTGGGTTTTGGGCGGCGCCTGTGGCTCAGAAAGGTAGGGCACCAGTTCCATATGTCAGAGGTGGTGGGTTCAAACCCAGCCCCAGCCAAAAAAAAAGGAAATCAACTGTGTTTCTACACTTTTTAACAGAGTTAGAAAATTAAATGCAAAAATATTGAAACTATTCATAATACCTCAAAAAAATCAAATACCAAGAAACAAATCTAACAAAAGAAGTATATTACCTCTATTTAAGAAACCATCAGACATTACTGAACACCTAAATAAATGGAGAGATGTATTGTAAGTCCAAAGAATTAATATTATAAAGATATAAATTCTACTCAAACTGATGTATAGATTCCATGCAATACCGAATAAAATCCCAACAATATGTTCCTAATATTTGACAATCTGATCTTAAAATGTATATGGAAATGTAAAAATCAAAAAAAGTCAAACCACTGGTGCAGCAGGGTGGGGGGAGAATGTGCTCCCTTTTGGCACGGCCCGTTAGGAGGCTAGAGTGATTTACACCACAGGGCATCCACAAAGGCATAGGGAAAATGAATCATTATTTAGATTTTTCATACAAAATATCACAATTACACTTAAAATAGAGAATTTTTATATGCATGTATCACATGTGGCAGCACCCATAGCTCAGTGGGTAGGGCACCGACCACATACACTGAGGCTGGCAGGTTCGAATCCAGCCTGGGCCAGCTAAACAACAATGATGACAACTGCAACCAAAAAATAGCTAGGTGTTGTGGCGGGTGCTGGTAGTCCCAGCTTACTCAGGAGGCTGAGGCAAGAGAATCGCTTAAGCCCAAGAGTCTGAAGTTGCTATAAGTGTGACGCCACAGCACTCTACTGAGGGTGAAATAGTGAGACTCTGTCTCAAAAAAAAAAAATCACATGTACCCCCAAAATGTGTGTAACTATTAAGCACCAATAAAAAAAGAGATTAAAACCAACAAAAAAATAAAAAATAATAAAATAAAATGGAAAATTTGTTTTTGAGCAGGTAAGGGTTTTTTTAGCATGTAAGTTTTTTAAAATTAGAAATAAGAAGTCTGGGGAAGGTGGCTCACACCTGTAATCCGAGCAATCTGAGAGTCCAAGGCAAATGGATTGCTTGAGCTCACAGATTCAAGACCAGCCTGAGCAAGGGCAAGACTCATCTCTACTAAAAAGAGAAAAACTTGCCAGGAACCATGGCTCATGCCTGTAATCCTAGCACTCTGGGAGTCCCAGGTGGGCAGATTGCTTGAGCTCACAGGTTTGAGACCAGCCTGAGCAAGAGCCAGACTCTGTCTCTAAAAAAAAAAAAAAGAAAAAAATAGCTGAACATTGTGGTGGGTGCCTGTAGTCCCAGCTACTTGAGAGGCTGAGGAAAGAGAATTGCTTGAGCCCAAGAGTTTGAGGTTGCTGTGAGCTTTGACGCCACAGCACTCTACCAAGGGCGACAAAGTGAGACGCTGTCTCAATAAAAAAAGAAAGAAAGAAAGAAAGAAAGAAAGAAAAGAAAAGAAAAGGAAAGAAAAACTAGCTGGGACTTCGTGAGAAGCACCTATAGCCCCAGCTACTCAGGAGTCTGAGGCAAGAGGATTGCTTGAGCCCAGGAGCCTGAGGTTGCTGTGAGCTATGATGTCACAGAACTCTACCCAGGTCAACAGAGTGAGACTCTGTGTCAGGAAAAAAAAGAAAAGGAAAAGAAAAAAAGAAAAAATAATTAAAAATCTCCTCTTCTAACAACTCTTAGGTCTGCCCTGTGGTGTGGTCTAATGAACAGTCAAGAAACAGTTAATTCCTATCTTAACAAGTTATTCCAGAAAAATGATCCCAAAGGTTGCAATGAGGCCAATGTAATCTGCATTCCAAAACCTAATAAGAGAAATTCAAAGAAAAAAAAGGATAGAAAAGAAAAATTATAGACCTCTTTCACTTTAAACGTAGATATGACTATCCTAAACAAAACTTTAGCTAACTGAAGTCAATCGGACATGAAAATGTCAAAACATCAGGATCAGGCTCAGTGCCTGGAACTCACTGGTTAGGGCATTGGCCATATTCCCCCAGGGAGGGCAGGTTTGAACCAGCCCAGGCCAGCTAAACAACAATGACAAGTACAACAAAAAAATAGCTCAATTTCTGTACTACACCATGGGCGCTGTAGTGCGCACCTGTAATCCCAGCTACTCAGGAGGCTGAGGCAAGAGAATCGCTTAAGCCCAAGAGTTTGAGGTTGCTGTGAGCTGTGACATTACAGCACTCTACTGAAGGTGACAAACATAGTGAGACGCTGTCTTAAAAAAAAAAAAAAGAAAAGAAAAACATCATGATCGAAGAGAGTTGATCCAGTAACGCAGGGATGGTTCAACATGGCAAAATGTACTACTCTAAGTAAGGTAATTCATTACAATAAATCATTCATATGATTTCTTGATGAAGACAAAGCATTTGATATTTATAATTCTAACAAAACAGGAAGGCCAGGCAAGGTGGCTCTCTCCTGTAATCCCAGCATTCTGCGAGGCCCAGGCAGGTATTTTGCCTGAGCTCAGAAGTTTGAGACCAGTCTGAGAAAGAGTGAGACTTCCTTGTCTATAAATATCTGGGGGTTGTGGCGGGCACCTGTAGTCCCAGCTACTTGGGAGGCTGATGCAAGGGGATCAATCGCTTGAACCCAAAAGTTTGAGGTTGCTGTGAGCTACAATGCCACAGTACTCTACTGGGGGCAAGAAAGTGAGACTCTGCCTCAAAAAAATAATAATAATAAATGAAAAACTCCTAGGAAAATAAGACTGGAGAAACTGTGTACCTTGGCAAATGTTATACAGAAAAACACCAGGCAAGCATCACACCTCATGGAGAAACTAGACGTGTGACCTCAGTGTTGAGAACAAGGTGCCCACCATCACCACCACTGATTGGTGAGCAACACCACTGCAGCTGAAGGAACCCACAAAAATCACAGTGTCTTCCCACACAGCCACAGCAAGCAGTGCACCCTTCAATATGTCACCCCTGCAGCTCTGCTCCTCTGGTCAAACCCTGGTGACACACATGGTAACAAAAGCAACGTGGTACTGGTGCAGGGACAGACCACTGGACCAGAAGCAGTCAAGGCAAGAAACCCATCCCCACCACAGACAGGAGCCAGGTGTGGATAAAGTGACAGTATAGACAGGAAGGGCAGGTCACTGGCCACCGTATGGGAAAACCTCAATTCCTGTATCACACCACTTGCAAACGTGGACAGAAATGATGGGAGGAAAGTTAGGGGAAAGTGACCTGTGAGGGAAACACTCATCTTTAACAAAATGTTAAAATTAAGGATCAAGAAGACAGATTTTTTATTTTAGCAAAATTAAAATTTTCTAAGAAACCATGGGCAAAATTTTAACTAGACAACGAATGAGAGAAGGTATTTGTGCAAAACCATCAAGGAAGGGTTTCACATTTTGAATTTTCAAGGAGTTCCTACAAGTCAGTTTTAAAAGAAAAACAATCAGAAAGAGGCAGCTTCCGGGGTCTGGCACGGCCTTTGTTTCTCCCGCCTGGAGTTGAACTGGGGTTCCCTCTACGCTGTGCCATTTCCGGGAGGGTCCTGGTGTTTCTGCAGCAGCCTCTGTCGCCCTATGACCTGCAGGTACTGGGAGATCTCTAGGGAGGACATTGGAACATTCCCAAACTGGGAAATGGTCTTCCTGCCTCTAAGCTGGACCTGATCGCCTTTCTGGAACAAAGGCAAGAGCCCTGGAATGTGAAGAGACACCAGACAGTAGCCAATCACCCAGGTATATTTTCTCATTACAGCCAAGGTCTGTGGAAAAAGCAGCGCATAGAAGCTCCATTCCAAAAAGTGTTATTCGGGATACTTGGGAGTTGTGGCCTTGAAAAAATATACTTAAAGAAAGACTGGGAAAGTGATGGTGCATGTGAAGAGCAGAGAGGATGCTATGGTGAACATAGGGAATGTAGGACAACTACTTATGAGAACATCACTGATCAAAAAGGTCAACAATATAAAACATTTTGGAAAAACATCTCCATTTATGTCAGTTACTTTTGCTGCACCACACATTTTTTAAGTAAATATCAACATCAACTTTTGGAAAATAAATTTAATTGGAAAGCAAATTTAGAAAACTTAAATAGCGACCTAGGCCATATTCAAAATAATGATTTGGATCAATTAAAATGTATAACTGGACTAAATGTTCAAACAAGTATTTCTGAAAACCTGAGATTTAAAACTGAAGGGAAGAAGATTTTTTCCATGTGATCAACTTAATGGGTCATTTGTTAAAAGTTTATCATACTTCCACCAAAAGTATGTCAAAATGTTCAACTTTGATCAGCATGGGAAGGTCTTTCCCCCATTCAACATTGCATAAGCAGTATCAGGGAATAGACAATTGGAGAAGACATCACACCTATAACAAAACTTCAGTGTCCTTTAGCCAGTGTTCTACCTTAAGTTATTATCAGGATATTTATATTGTAGATAAAAATCATCAACACCTTAAATTTTTTTTTTTTTGAGACAGAGCCTCAAGCTGTCCCCCTGCGTAGAGTGCCATGGCATCACAGCTCACAGCAACTTCCAACTCCTGGGCTCAAGCGGGTCTCCTGCCTTAGCCTCCCAAGTAGCTGGGACCACAGGCGCTGAGCCTAACACCTTAAATTTAATAAAACCTCTAACCAATGCTCTAGCCCTAAAAAACATCAGAAAACTCATTGTCCAGAGAACCACTACAAATGTAAAAAATGTGATAAAGTATTTAATCAACCCCCAGAACTTATTTTCCATCAGTGTATTCAAATTCAAGAGGAGTCTTAAGAGTATAATAAATGTTGAGAAGCTTTTACCCTGTCATCAAATCATACTCAACATGAAGGAATCAATTTTAGAGTGAAGTCATACAGTTATAATAAATGTGAAAAAAACTTTAATCAGTCATCAAATGTAAAAAAGTATGAGATAGTCCATACTGAACAGAAACTTTCCAAATGTAATGAACATGACAAAGCTTATAACCACATTGCACACCTTAGTCAAAATCAGAGAATTCATACTAAAGAGAAACCATACAAATGTAAGAAATATGGCAAAGCCTTTAATAGGAGCTCACATCTTACTCGACATCAGAGAATTTACACAGGACAGAAACCGCACAAATGTAAAGAATGTGGCAGAGCCTTTAACTGTACTTCTCATCTTACTCAGCATCAGAGAATTCACACTGGAGAGAAACCTTTCAGATGGAAAGCGTGCAATAAATCTTATACTAGTTCTTTTTTTTTTTTTTTTTTGAGACAGAGTTTCACTTATTAACCCTCAGTAGAGTGCCATGGCGTCATAGCTCACAGCAACCTCCAACTCCTTGGGCTTAGGCGATTCTCTTGCCTCAGCCTCCCGAGTAGCTGGGACTACCCCAGATATTTTTTTGTTGCAGTTTGGCCAGGGGTGGGTTTGAGCCCTCGGTATATGGGGCCGGCACCCTATCCACTGAGCCACAGGCACTGCCCACTTATACTAGTTCTTTTATTCAGCATCAGAGAATTCACACTGGAGAGAAAGCTTACAAGTGTAAAACATGGAATAAATCTTATGCTAGTTTTTCAAATCTTATTCCGCATCAGAGAATTTACAGTGGAGAGAAACCTTACAAATGTATAGAATGCGGCAAAGCCTTCAACTATAGTTCAAATCTTACCAAGCACTAGAGAATTCAGACTGGAGAAAAACCTTACAACTGCAAGTACTGCAATAAATCTTTCACTCATCATTCAAGTCTTATTCATCAGGAGATTCATACTGGAGAGAAACCCTACACATGTAACGAATGTGGCAAAGTGTCACGAACCAGCGAGGCAAAGGGGAGTGAGCCAGAGTGGAATGGATGGGGACTGAGAAAAATACAGCACAGGAGAAGACACAGAGACAAAAGATGGGATCAGGAGGACTGACTGAGCTGATGGCTGCAGCCAGCACCAAAGCACAAAACCAGCTTTATTTTATAGTATCTGTACAGAGTTGTCCAGAGAGAAGTAGCATAGACAATATGGAGAAATAGCATAAACAAAAGACATAATTTTGGTCTTACAGTACAATTGGAAAATGTAAATGACTTTAATAAAGACAAATCATCTTGTGGGAAAAAAAAAAAGGAAAAACAATCAAGGGGTACAACTAGGTAGTTTGCAGTAAAGAAATACCAAAAAACTAAGCAAGCACATGACAAGATTCTCAAGTACAATAATCAAAGAAGTATAAATTAAGTGGAGAGACCACTTAACACCTATTCAGTTGGCAAACCAGTATAAGCAAGAAAATGCTAACAGGGGGTCGACAGGGAGCCAGCACCCAGGAGTTGGACAGATACACTGGGCCCCACAGCAGGCACTGTGGGAGGCCCCTAACCAAGTGCAGGACTACATACCCTCTGTCTCACACCCTGCTACAGGCTCTAGGCCCCAAGGACTGCTCCCTCAGGTCCGCCTGAGAACTGGATCCTTGGTGGCAGCAGAGAACTGGAGGGGGCCATGCGCCCTCCCGCGATAGCGAGAAGGGAAATGAATAGATGGCCTCCTTGGATGTGTGGGATGTGTAGGACATGTGGGATGTGTATGCATGGATCAGAAGCAGTGTGGCTGGACACCGTGACTCATGCCTATAATCCCAGCACTCTGGGAGGCCACGGTGGGAAGATCCCTTGAGCTTAGGAGTTCAAGACTAGCCTGAGCAACATCAAGACCCCATCTCCACCAAAAATAGAAAAATTTAGCCTGGCATCATTGCAGCTATGATGCCACAGCACTCTAGCTTGGGTGACAGCATGAGACTCTGTCTCAAAAAATAAAAATAAAAAAGCAGGCTCAGCACCTGTGGCTCAAGTGGCTAAGGCGCCAACCATATACACCTAAGGTGGTGGGTTCGAATCCAGCCC
>NW_003852678.1:159838-186583 GCF_000181295.1 Otolemur garnettii
AAAAAAAAAAAAAAAAAAAGCAGTGAGTAGGTCCACACAAAGCTAATAGGATGGAGCTTTAAAACATAAGACTAAGGGCAGCGCCTATGGCTCAAGTGGCTAAGGCGCCAGCCACATACGCCTAAGGTGGTGGGTTTGAATCCAGCCCAGGCCGCCAAACAACAATGACAGCTGCAACCAAAAAATAGCGGGGTGTTGTGGTGGGCACCTGTGGTCCCAGCTACTTGGGAGGCTGAGGCAGGAGACTCGCTTGAGCACAGGAGTTAGAGATTGCTGTGAGCTGTAATGCCATGGCACTCTACCCAGGGGTACAGCTTGAGGCTCTGTCTCAAAACAAAAAAAACCCCATAACTCTAAGGGTGGTGCCTGTGGCTCAGTGGGTAGGGCGCTGGCCCCATATACCGAGGGTGGTGGGTTCAAACACGGCCCCAGCCAAATTGCAATCAAAAAATAACCAGGCATTGTGGCGGGCATGTGTAGTCCCAGCTATTTGGGAGTCTGAGGTAAGAGAATCACCTAAGCCCAGGAGTTGGAGGTTGCTGTGAGGTGTGTGATGCTGCAGCACTCTACCCATAGGGCCATAAAGACAAAAATAAATAAATAAATAAATAAATAAAAAGGGCTCAAAGGAGTAGGACACTGACCCCATATGCCAGAGATGGCGGTTCAAGACCAGCCCCAGCCAAAAACTGCAAAAAATAAAAATAAATAAATAAATAAAACATAACACTAAGTGGAAAGAAATAGAAAACACGATGACCTGCATTATTATTATAATAATAACCTACTATTATTATAGTAGGACCACAGTTCCTACTGTGTGCTGAGACACCCCAGGGTGCCATAGTGAATTTTCAGGGGGTGCTACAAGGTATTTTAAAGTTTTGAGAGAAACACATGGACACCAATATGTCAGATATCTCATGAACAATTCAAGAAACCTTAGAGTTTCAACATTGGGTTGCCCTTTTCTTTCAAAGATTTCTCTTTGCAAAGCTGAATTTATGGTAATTGCAAATACCCAGCAAAAATGATTGTGCATCAGGAAATTCAGGTGACAGCGTCCAATGGATAAGGTTTACAGAGGTGCGCAGGGACTAACAGACCCAGACATCCTATTAGTAAGTAATTGCAGTTATTTAGTAATTAAATTAAGGGGATTTCCCCCCCAAAAGTGCTACTAAGTTGTCAGGACATAAGCACTTAAGCTGCTTGGCCCTAATAAACAGAATTTTTATGTATTTCATTTGACCAAGGAGTGCCATGAAAAAATTGCTGAGACTGGGGCAGTGCCTGTGGCTCAAAGGAGTAAAACTCCGGCCCCATATGTCAGAGGGAGCGGGTTCAAACCCAGCCCCGGCCAAAAATTGCTGAGACGCTAAGAGAGTTCAGGAAAGTCTGGGTCAGGGATGCACAAACAGACCCAGAAAATCAGCTTGAGGAAGGGGCAAGCTGTGGCTGCCATGCTCCAGGGGGCAGTCCCTGAACAGGCTCACGCTCCAGGGGTCTGGGTGCTGTATAACTGTCTCCATCACTGCAGAAAAGAGACATGCGAGGTGGTGACTTGGCCAGGTGGTGCAGGAGTAGGTTCTCATCTGTGGCTTGGAGGCTGGGGTAGGGACGGTGCTCAGGGAAGACACCAACCAGCTCTTTCCGCCCTCTGCTCAGAACTCCTCGGCTGAGTCTCTGCTCAGAGCGCCCGCCAAGGCACCCGCCTCCTGGTCTCTTCCTGCAGGCGTGGTCCGGGGACCCCAGCGTTCCACAGCCTGTCCCATATCCCTTTAACAACTCAATGCTGTCAGAAAGGCAGCAGGGGGCGGCCAGTGCTGTCCAGGCGTTCATCAGCTCTGCCTCCTTTGTTCGAAACGTAAGCGGCCACACCCTTAGGAGGATGCCCAGGCCCTTTGGTTAACTGAGGGATGTCCGCAGGTCCCCTCTCCAGCTCCTGCTCACCAAGCTGCCAGCCCACTTCTTAGGGGTAATGTGAAGTGTCACCCCTCATTCAGCCTGGCCTGGCCCTCTCTCCTCCCAGACTGTAGGGCAGTCACTGCTCCTGCGTCACTGCAGCCGTCTGACCGGACGTCATGCTGGGGCAGCCCTGCGGGTTCCGGCCCTCCAGGATCCGCACACCAGTCCCCAGCACACCCTCCGGCTTCCTTTCCAATGAGTGCTCTTGCTGCCCGCCCTGGGGCAGCTGCCTCGGGTAATCTGTGGCTAAAACAAGCTTCTTCCTCACTCTTTCCCACCTGTCTCACCCTCCCTAAAACAAACCAGGGCCCCTTAAGACAAATATGCAGACCCTGGTTGTAGGACACTGCACCCCAATTCCAGCCAGTCAGCATCCCAGGTCTTAGCTCTTCATGGCAAGACCCTTCCAGGGGACTGAGAAGCTCCCACACCCTCCCCCCCGCACCCCCACTTGGCCCCAGGCAGATGCAGGAACTTTTGCTCCCCACAGCCACCACTTTGGCACCTCACCTGAGGGTCTTCCTCTTGAACCACACTGCCTTTGTTGGCCACCAGGACCCCCTCCAACCCCGCCCCACCCTACCACCCACTCTGTTGCTGCCAGTGCTCCCAACACTGTTCAGTGGCCCTAGCACAGGGCCCCCTCCCACTGGAGCTGGGGGTGGGGGTACAACAGTGAGCCACGCTGAGTGGTCAGGGCAAGGTCAAGTGTGAGAAATCGTGGCTACCAGGTACGACCCTGCGCAAGGACATGGATGGACAGGGCTGCAGAAAGAGCAGGAGCCAACCACTTAAAAACATTCCTCTCCAAGGCTGGACTTCAGCAGGGACACTGGGACACTCCTTGACATCCACAGGGAGGTGTGGCTGTCAGAGATCCCAGAGGGTGTGGTCCTGTCCTGCCCAGCCTTGCAGCCAGCCTTGCTTAAGCCTAGGTCAACCAGTGAACTGGTGGGTAAGAAGAGGCTGAGGACCAAGACGCTGGAACTGGACAAAACAAGGGGACTGTGAGCAACATAATGGTCAAGATGTGGTGACACATCTGGCACTCACACGTAATTGGCTCTTCTTTTTAATGTAATATTTGTTACACCCAGAGAACAGACATAACGAGTTATCACCCATAAAAAGCCACCCACAGCAGGAGCCCCTGGGACCCCTGTGCATCCCCCGCAGTCCTTCCGCCCTTGCTGTTACTGCCTAATTTATGGCAGCTTTGCTTTCTAACAGCCTCATTGCATGTTGTCTTCTGTGACATTGGACACTGCTGTAACAATCACTGTGGCACATACACCCGCTCTCCTGTGGCTGGACACTATGGCCATCTCCAGTCCTTCCTGCACGCCCATGCAGCACAAGTCCCAGGCAGGCCCAGGTGCCCTCCAGTCCACAGGCCAAGCAGAGCCAGGGGCTCTCCCCCACCCAACATGCCACAGGAACCCCCCCCTCCTCCCATGGCTTGCTTCTCCCTGGTGACGGTGAAAGTGACTCACTTCCTCTTCTGTGCCACATCTGCCCTTCTCCTTCACTTGTTTATCTTTTTCATAACAGATAATTCTGTGTATTTTCTCAATACCTATTTGGTATAAATGTTGCAAATGCAGTCCCCCACTCTGGCTGTTATTTTCCTTTTCCATTTCTTTTTTAAGACAGGGTCTCCTGCTGCTGCCCAGGCCGGAGTGCAGTGGCATCATGGTAGTTCACTGCAGTCTCAAATGCTTGGGCTCAATCAATCCTCTTGCCTCAGCCTCACAAGGAGTAAGGACTATTGGCATCCACCACACCCAGCAAATTCTTTTTCTTTGTAGAGATGGAGTCTTACTATATTGCTCAGGTTGGTCTCAAACTCCTGGACTCAAGTGATCCTCCCACTTCAGCCTCCCAAAGTGCTGGGATTACAGACAAGAGCCACCATGCCCAGCTTGTATTCTTAACAGCATAAGAATAAACATTCTTTCAATAAACATTAAGTTTCTAGTTTTGATGGAGTCAAACTTATCAGACTTTTGAGTGAGCATATTCTGGCCTCAGGAAGGCACTCCCTGATACTCTGCTATTCCCTGAAAGGATGGGTTAGCCTTTCTATCTTCTTGGGGAACTGGCTTTACTGTCCCAATGCAGATGCTGGTTTGCCCAAGGCATAGCACCACTGCAACCCCTGTAGTTTGTGTGCCCAGAGCCTCAGGCTGTACCACTCATCTTGGGTGGTGAGCAGGATCTCCCCCTGGTGTCATGTCATGTGACAGAAGGAACTAATGCTGCAATCACCTTAAGATAGGAAAGTCATGGGGTGTGAGGGACAGTGGGACAGTGGAATCCAATGTGCTCCTAAAGGATAGGAGGAAGACAGCCAGGTGTCGGGCGGCAGCTGTGAGGAGGAGCTGACCATAAGCATCCACTCATATGGAGACCAGAGTACCTCTGCCAACAGCCCGGGAAAGCCTGGAGGTGGCCGGCAGGACACAGGGCGAGGAATGTGGGCTGGGCTAGGGCTGAGGCCCCTCATTGCCATGCTGTCACAGGTGCACACGGGGGGTCTGGACTAGGATCTCATTGAATCCACAGGTCACAATGTTGCACCCACATTTGAGTTTCTAAATATCAAGTTCCCAAGGAGGAAGAATGCCTGCAGTTCACAGAAAGCAGGGGGACATTAAACAGACTTGTTTCCAGCATAAGAGGAGGCCTGTCTGGCAATCAAGAGGATGGCTGATGCCAGGCATGTTAGTACACCTGCAGTTCTGTCACTCTGGGAGGCCAAGGAGGATAGATCACTAGAGGGTAGGAGTGCGAGTCCAGCCTGGGTGACAGAGTGAGATGAGACTCTGTCTCAAAAAACAAACAAGTGAAAAACAGGGAAACAAAGCAAACAGAGGATGGGTGACGGAGGGACCTTCAGAGGCCAAGGTCCTGTGTCTCAGGCCAGCAGTGGAGTGGCAGGGGCCTCAGGGAGGCCTGGGGGCAGAAGGACTAGAGTGCTGTGGCATTCAGGGGACAGTGACTTGCTGGAGGCAGCCCCATGAAAGGGCCTGGAATGTGCTCCTGACATGGACTCTCGGTCCAGCTGGTGCTCCTGAGGCCCACTCGTGGGACCAGTGGGCAGAGCAGAGGCACTTGGCTATTCCTACTTCCGAGACCAAGGAGTCTAGACTGGCAGAGACCAAAGCTGCTGCCCTGGGTGTGAGCTGTTGCTCTAGCACACACTTCCAGAAAGGCAGGAAAAGCCCCCCAAGAGACTGTCCTGGCAGAGGGGCCCTGAGTACCCAGGGGCTGGATGTAGTCTCAGTCCTGAGCTGGCAGGAGGCTACAGGGGGCCCAAACAGGCCCCATGGCCTGCCAGCATCAGGTCAGAGTTCAACAGCCCTGGAAAGATGGGAGCTTGGTGAGGGGGCAGGGCCTGACCAAGGGGCTGACTGTGACCACCAGTGGGGGTGGGAGGGCACTGTGGGGCCAAGCCTCCTTCCGCCAGGTGGGGGGCACATCCCCTGAACACAGATGCCTCTTTGTCAGGGCTGAGCCAGGCTAGCTGAGCAGCCTAAACAAAGCTCCTCTGTCCAGCCTGAGGCCTCCCTCTCACCCAGCACACCACCTCCAGGAATGGAGCCAAGCTCCCTAGGGCCCCCACATAGCACCTTCAGCACACATACCAGGCACATCCATAGTCCAGACAAGAGAGAGAGGCTGTGCTCACAGCCTGGAACTAGGACATGCAATAGAGGCCATGATGGAGGGGGCATGGGGGCCACCCAGGGCCTAAGGCCCCCAGAGTCCCCTGAAACACACCCTGTCTAGCCCTCACCACCCACCCAGGCCTCTTCCCAACATAGCAAAACCTGAAAAGGCAGTACAGGAAGGGCAGGTCTGAGCACCTCCAGATCTGTAATGACCTCGTCAGGGGACAGCCCAGCCTGCCCCAGTACTGCTTCCTAGGGCCTGGGCTTTGGACAAAGTCAGAAGAGCCCCAGCCTTGGGGTAAGCTCATGGGCTGGGCTCCAAGTTTGCCCTGTCCTTGGGGCCACTTGGCCTTAGAATCTGCTCCTCCAAAACCAGCTGACAGGGAGAGTGTGCCCAGCAGAACTTAGTGTCCAGATGGCGGAATCCAGATGAGGCCAGGCAAACTTCCCACCAGCTTGGCCAGCTCCTGCCGACACTGTCCCTGCAATCGACACAGCGCTGCCTCCAGGCAGGCCTCCTGACTCCTCAGTGCCTGGATCACCTCAGCTGCCCGCACGTGCTGGCCCCTAGGTGCATCCTCCTCACATCTCACCAGTCGATGGGGCCCATGAGGCTCAGCTGGGCCCCTGTCTCGCTCCCAGGCCCACTGCAGGGCTGCTAGCTCCTGCCCCACGGCTGTCTGCAGGGCCTGCCGTGCAGCACTCCACCGAGGCCCCTGGACCTGACGTCCCACCTGCATGAAGGCAAATACAGCAGTTCATGAACCAAAGGCAGCTTGGCCCCTCTGGATGATACTCAAGCCCCCTCAACACTTTCTGGGCACAGAGGCAGACCCTGGAAAGAGTGGGCCAGCCCAAAGGCACCCCATCTTGGGCTTTGCCTCAGCCTCACTGAGCACCTGAGTCTCCAGCAGAGACAGCTAGGCAGCATCCCTGACCTCCAATAAGAGTAGGGTCACCAGCCTATACCCCTTCAGGGACACCTACTGCAACCCCGCACACCACGCCAGGACTCAGCCCATTACCCCACCACCACTCTGCTAAACCAGCTTCCCCCTTCCCACTACCCACCAGGAGTGGAAGGCATGAGCTAGGGCTGAGGGAGCTGCCTTGGGCACCTGACCTGCTGGAATAGGGGCAACATTCATAGGGGTTTTCAAGCCCCCCCCCCCCACCGCCCACACCACTGGAGCACAAAGAGCCTGCACTCCAGTTGTCCTTGGAGAACCAACCTAGAATCCCTGGGGTTCTGCTGAATTGTCCCTTTAATTGATACAAGGACTTTCATGATCCTCAAAAAGGTGACACAGCCCTGAGCCCAGACAACAGACAAGTGTGAGGCCTCTGGGCTCACTTCAGGTTTTCACTTCCTATGGGGGAGGGAGGGGTGCCCCAGCTCCACCCAACAGGAGAGAGCCAGACTCTGCAACCTGAATATGGGAGACACAGAGGACATTCACTAGGGAGGGGATGACAGCTATCTTCACCAGCAGGGTGGTTTTTTGCAGGAAAGTGGGAAACACCTTTGCTCCTTTGAGAGGGAAACATGCCTGCAATTTACATTAAAATGCTTCAGAAAAAAATAATAAGTGCAGCAAATATGGCTGTGTTTACAGCCATGACCCTACAACCCAGGTGAGATGGCACAGGTGTTTGGGGCTGGGTCTGTCCAGCTGTAGTCCCTGGGCAAGGTGTAGAGGGGTGGCCGCCAGCACCTGAGTGACATGCGCTGAGCCACGGAGCCAGCATGTGGTGATGAGAGAGGATCCCATCTTGGGTGGTCACCTAAGCAGGGTGCTATCAGCGGCCCAGAGGGGGCAGGACCAAGAGGAGTGGGGCGGGGCTTGCAGGTGGCCATGGCAGAACTTTGAGAGGGCACTGAGGGTTGGGGCAGGGCCTGCGGAAAGGTGGTCTTGTGAGGGGCAGGGCTTGAAAGTGGGTGGTCTGACGAGGAGACGGCGCAGGAAGACGTGCCCTAGGCAGCTCACCTTGGCCTCCCAGGCCACTCGCCTGTGCTCTGCAGCCTCGCACAGCTCCTCTTGCAGCGCCCGCAGCTCCTGCGCTATGGGCTCCAACTTGCCAACCCCATACTCAGGGATCCTGGGCAGAAAGGTGGGCTGTGCGGCTGCAGCTGGGGCCTCCAGGGGACAGGCTGTTAGAACCGTATCCTGCAGAGTGAGATTCAAGTGAGAGAGCATGCGCTAGCACTGGCTCCTGAGCCAGTGGGGACATTAGCACAGAGGCCAGGAGGCAGTGGTGACCTCCTGAGGTCCCCCAGGGGGCTAGAGAGCTGCCAGCAGGCACAACGTCCAGGGAAGTGCAAAGACCACACCCTAAAAGGCTGCAGACCCCTGACAAGGCCAGATCAGCAGACCAGGACCAGCAACATCTGAGCCTAAGAACCCAGGAGGATGTCCTAGAAGGAGCTGCCAGGCCTGGGTGCAAATGCAGCTCCACTATGCTAGACTTTGGCCTCCCTTGAGCCTCCCAAGCCCACAGCCATAGGGCTGCTGTGGTCACAGCAAGAAGGGTAACAAGCAAGAGAGCAACAGCTTCCTTACCATCCACCTCCAGAAGACCAGCTCACCGCGCCGCCACTCCAGAGCAGCCTCCAGTCCTGTGTTCTCATGCTGCAGTCTCCACAGCAACTGGAAGGAAAACCACAGTTGGGCAGCAGGCTCCCTTCCCACTGCGCCTCAAGGCTGAGCAGAACAAGGACACAGGAGGATGCAAACAGAAGTCCACAGCTCCAACAATAACCCAGGAGGCTGCCCCAGCCAGCAGCATGCCCAGATGCTCAC
This sequence comes from Otolemur garnettii, assembly GCF_000181295.1. Lineage (NCBI taxonomy): Eukaryota > Metazoa > Chordata > Mammalia > Primates > Galagidae > Otolemur > Otolemur garnettii. The sequence continues at coordinate 168,282 of NW_003852678.1, forward strand.
ACACCAGCTATACATCTTCCAGAAGCTTCTGGGACCCAGCCCAGGAGTCCAGGCCCTTTTGGTAGGCCAGGTCCGGGCTTTAGCCAACTCCCACTCCTGGAAGGAAGCTGACCCGTGGCCCCAGGCCACACCATCCAAAGTGCTGCAGCACCAATACATGCCAGCCTCCAGGAGAAGGAGCCTCACCAGAAGAAGCCAGGCCCCCACCACAGAGGGTGGTCTCACAGAGGAGTACCAGGCAGGACCCAACTGGAGCCACTGCTTTGTCCAACCCAGGGGTCCCAGAGGCTAGAAGCCTGGGCCTTGCTGAGTCACCTCTAAAACAGGGACAGAGCCAAGGGCAGATGGGGACTCCCAAATGCTGCCTCAGCACCTCCAAGGCCAAGTCCAGGCCCTGATGGGCTGGGGCCAGAAAGAATGAAACCAGATATGCAGGCCCAAGTGGTACCAGGGCCAGGTGGGTCACCAGTAAGCACCATGAGCCCACAACAAGGGCACCAAATCCCCCGGGGATGAGGCTTCAGAACTGGAATCTGCTGGCCAGACTTGCCACAGGAAGGAAGCCCCAGGAAATGACTGACACAGTGGGGAGCAGGGGCCGGTCATCTGCCGGCTGGTCCCACCTGCCCTGGGACAAAGTAGAGGGGTCAAAGTAGAGGGCTCCTTCTCTGGGGTTGGGGAGGGAAGAGAAAAAGAAGAGAGCTGGGTCTGGGAGGAGGGGTCCCACCAACCCTGAGCCGCAGCCCTCCTGCCCAGCCAGACATGCCCAACACTGGGCAGTGCCATCCTACTACTCAAAATGGTCCACAGTCCTGCCCTATCCCTCACGTCAAAGCCAGCCCAGAGGAAGGAGCCAATGATGATGGATGGCAGGCCCCTGAAAAGAAGGATGGGGGTGGAAGGTTAGCAGAGAGAGGGTGGGGGGACAGCAGAGATGGGAGGAATCAGACAACCTAGGAGAAGACACCCAGTCCAGGCCAACCCTGACACACTTCCGGTCAGTACCCAGCAGCCCCAGATATGCTCTCTCTACCCTGGCAGACCTGTCCCACTGGGCTCTATGTGGGCCTAGCCCCGGGCTCTGAAGGGTGGTTGTCCCTCCTGTAGATAACCCTGTGCCTAGCCCTTCGCCCAGCATGGGCTGTGTGTTGGGCCAGCCCCTGCCCTCAGTGGTCCCCACCACACTGAGTGACACCTGCATGGGCTTGAGGCACCAACACCATCAGCTCAGAGTCTTTAATTCCAGTAATCCTCACCTCAGCCAGCTATCAGTCTAGCCTGGACCCAACACTTGTGCTCTTTAGACCCTGCCTGTACCCAGCCACAGAGGACATGTATACATAGTACCCACCCAGTCTAGAATCTGGGGGGAGGGAGGGCAACAGTCCATAAAGCCAGGAAAGGCCCAGAGGACATACCTGTCACATTACCCCCAGCAATGACGGTGAGCTTGGCAGACACCCAGAAACACCCACAGCTCAAAGCCTGACAACTGCCCCAGGTCTCCCTCAACAGGCCCCTCCCTACAGAGGTGGCATCTACCCCAGCAACTCCCCAGCCCTCACCTGCTGGCCAACCTCTGGGTCCCTGAGCATCTCTATTTCAGCAACAGACAGATGGCCAAGGCTTCGGTCACTATGGCAACCACGGGTGTACAAGTGGATCTGAAACAGACAGTACAGACCCCAGGTTCAAGCACCTCCTCTCAGCCTTGGGCCTGCACCTGTTGGGTGAGGTCAGCCTTTGAAGCCACATTACAGACAAGGAAGCAGGGCTCAGAGAGGCTGCCAGCAATCCTGGGGACCGCTGCAGAGGGAAGGATACCTGGCTATCTCATCATAACTTCCCCAGTTCACCTAATTCCCCAGGCAACAACAGGACTGCAGTGGGCATCTCTACTCCCCACCCTCCCTGTCCACCCAGTGCCAAGCTCCCTCAGTGCAGTCCTGCCCTCAGTGGTCCATGTGGTGGGAGGAATGGCCTCTGGATAGACACAGCAGTCCAGCAAGATCAATGATGGGGACACAAAGTGACTTTCTCAATGTAAGGGGAGAGGGAGGGCTCTCTGTCACCAGAGGTTCACAGGTGGACATCCCCAAGCAGCGTAAATGGCTGGTGCCAAGGTTAGGCAAGATAGAGTGAGCGATCTCAGGAAAGAATGGCTGAGTGACAGATCTTCTGCAGAGCCCTGAACAAGAGGGAGCCTGCTGCCATCACCCAAATTGTTCTACACCCAGGATGTGGAGGAAAAGGGGGTGTCTAGAAGGCAGCAGTTCCCCCATGCCTCAGAGCCTATCCTGTTGCTTGGTGATAAAGTCTCAAGGCCTCTTGTGACTTCAGGGAATAAGAAGGGCAATCCTGAACTCTCTGACATCAGCTCCTGCCTTAGCTGCAGGGCCAAGATGCTGCCTACCCACTGGCTCCCTACCCCAGCACTGGGCCCCCACCTGGACCACCAGGAGCCATGGGTGTAGGCTCCAGGCCACCCAAGGCAGCACCTAGGCCCCACCAGTCTCAGCCAGGTCATGCCCACCTAATAGCCTGAGCCCCAGCCAACCAGGCACAGAAAAAAGCAAATGGAAGCCTTAGCAACAGGATAGCCAGCCCTACCTTGCTCAGGAGGGTGCACTGTTCCTGCTGACTGGCAGCCAGGCATCGCCACCGGAACCGTAGTCTTCCCATCAGCCACTGCACACAGCGGATGTCCACAGGATCCTCTGCTTGTACATGAGGTGCCCCTGGACCAGGGCTGGCCAGAGCCTCACACTGGAAAGAGGGCAAAGGTCAGGCCCTGCTCCCATGCTCCAACCTGGCCTGGAGGGGCCAGAATGGGAGAGCAGTGGAGGCATCCTCCGTGTCCTCAGCAAGGCAGCAAGTAACCTCCTCACAGGACTGCCCTGAGGGACAGAGCAAGAGATACAGAGAGGCCCAGGCCTGCTCTTGCTCTGGCCCTATGTCTTGAGACCATGGACAACCCAGGTATCAGGACAGGTATGGGTCCTGCTCCCGCTCACCTCCACCCACCTCACACACAGGCATCTCGTCACCCACTTGCACGTGGGCCTGGGCCAGCAGCTTCTCGGGCAGAGGACCTCGGGCCAGGAGCCAGGACAGGGCCAGCAGCAGTTCCCGACTGCCCCGGGAGCCGTCCTCAGGGAGTTGTGCCAACGCCAGCCTCGGATATCCCTGGGAGCACAGCGCTGACTTCACCCAGCAGGCCTGGGTCTCTGGGTAGGAGACCACCAGTCAGCAGGACTGCCCACTTGGACCTCTTCAGAGACCTCCTCCCTGGATCCCCAAGCAGAGGCCTGGCTCAGAAGGGGCCAAGAGGAGGGCGGGGACTAAGACCACGTAAGGCGGCCAGGGGCCAGCCTCAAGCGGGGATAATATGGTTCAGCTGGGGCAGGGCCTAACTAGGAGCAAAGCTTTTATGGGGGGCGTGGGACCAGAACTACCTGGGTGGACGGGGCTGGTCTTACCAGAAAGAGCGGGAGGAGACAGTGCTACGTTGGTGGGCGGGGCCTGAGCCTTACCAGGAGAGCTTAACATGGAGGGCGGAGCTTATCAGAGTCGGGCTTTAGGGCATGGGCGGGGCCGGAGTCCACCAGTGGTAGGATTTGCCAGGGAGAGCCGGCCTGAGCAAGCTGAGCTTTACATAAGAGGGCAGGGTCTGTGCTTCACGGGTGGGGATAGAAATTGCCAGAGTCCTGGCTTACCCAGGGCCAGCGAGGCCGAAGAGGCGTCTGTGGAAAGCGGCGAGAGCACACGGAAAAGGAGCCGCCACAGGGCGGGGGCCTGCAGAAAATTAAAACCGGGCAGTCAGCCTAGCCCGCCCGCCTCCCTGCGTCCTATCCTGCCGGCCACCTGCCTCACGAGCCTCACCGCCTCTGGACGATCGAACTTGGCACGGCGGAAGATCTCAGGGCTCGGCCCAGCAGGCAGCGACCGACTGAGCGCGGCGATGACCTCGGGCAGGGTCCCTGACCCGCCCTTGGCCGCAGGGCCCACCAGCCGCCGCCGCCGCCTCCCCATCCTGACCGCGCCAGACTCCTTCAGATTGCGCGCTGCCGCCGGGGCCTAGTCGAGCGACCAATTACCACGCCGGCTGGGCTCACCGACCAATCACCGGCCGCTCGGCCCCGTCCAATGAGCGATACACCTGGAGCTTGAGTACAGTCTATTATATCTGGTGAGGTCGCACTTCCGGAACCCAGGCTGGGACCATTGGAGTTGTCAGCTCCACCAAGTCCGCCAAATCTTAGCAACACCTGGCACCCTGACCTACCAATCAGCGCCTCACGCAACCTAGCAATCACTAGTGAGCGCTGCACATGCGCGTGCGCCTGAGGGCGCCCCAGCGGGCAAAGCCTGCGTCCAGCGGAGGGCCGGAAGGGACACCAGGGGGCGCTTAGAAGCCGCTGCGCCCGGACAGCCCGGGCCCCGCACTTGAGGCTGCAGCCTCCCTGAGCCTTCGATGGGGAGGGCCGCGGCGTTGCAGTCAACGAACCCCGTCGGCCTGGCCCGTAGAGGGGAGCTGGGGCTTTGGAGCGTAGCTCGGAGTCCGGCCAAGTGCCTACGCCGGCCCGCCCTCTGGGCTTGTGCTCTCTAAGACATGCAGGGCAGGCTGGGCGGCGCCCGACCCGCGGAACTGAGAGCTCGCGAGGGCTGTTCGGTTTGGCGAGGCTCGCGGTCGCGCTCCCGGGTGAAGGGGAGGGCGCCAAGGACCGTGCTAGTGGCGCCATTTCTGTGAACACGCACGAAGTAATGGCAAATTACAGTCCACACGCAGGTGGCTGCCGTCCTGGGCCGCGGCATCACAGTGGGGGTGGGAGGCTCGCGGCTGGGTGGTGCTACCGCGGGGCATCTCTGATCTTCCCTTACGCCATTGGTCAGTAACAGGTGCCCTCTGTGATGGATAAATTACACTTCGGTGGGTTACGGAGAAGAGGCGAAGAGGGACCAGCTCACTGGACAGTGAGCTACGCGCGGGCAGGATGGGGAGGCGGCGGCTGGTGGCCCCTGCGGCCAAGGGTGGGTCAGGGACCCTGCCCGAGGTCATCGCCGCGCTCAGTCGGTGGCTGCCTGCTGGGCTGAGCCCTGAGATCTTCCGCCGTGCCAAGTTCGATCGTCCAGAGGCGGTGAGGCTCGTGAGGCAGGTGGCCGGCAGGATAGGACGCAGATGGGGAAGGATAGAACTCCGTGCGCCCGACCCAGTGGTGCAGCCCAGCCTAGGCTGTGGCCTAGGACGTGCAGACGAGGGACCTGTTCCCACCCACCGCGCTGTCCCCACCTCACCCCGCGCGGACCCTGCCTCCTTCTGTACCCATCCCTCGGCCTCTTCCTCGCGGTCCTCCTGGGCCCCTGCCTGGGCTGCCGCCCAACCCCACTCAGCTCCTAGGCACTCTCCTCGCGCCCACGGGCGTGCTCCCCTCCAGCGTCCACCCTCAGCGGGGCTGGGACTCCCACAAACTTCCGCTCTTCACACTGCAGCCCAGATGCCTTTCTAGCCACCCTTCATAAGCCCTGCAATCTTCAGGATAAAGCCACATTCCCTACCCTGCCCACGCTGGTTCCCAATCCCCTGGGTTTCTTGAGCCCAAGGATCTCTTTCCTTTTAGGGTCTTTGCAGCTACTCTGCCTTGTGCCTTGGGTGCTTCCCCTGCCCCCCACCTGAAGTCGAGCTGTCCTCCACTCTTCCTGCAGGTTTCTGCTCTCTGGTAGTTCACCTTAAGTTGTGCACAACCTGGACAGTGAGCTACCCAAGGACAGGGGCTGCTCTGCTGCCTGGCTCAGCTCTGCCCCCTCGCCGAGGTGGACTAGATGTTGATGAAGCTCCAAGGACTCAGCTCCAAGTCCTCCCAGCCCCACAGGCTACTTCTCCACAGGGAGGACTGAGGAGAGCCCCACCCCATCCATCAGGAAAATCCCTGTCTCCTATTTCTTGGAATTCCATAAATGAACCAAACACACACCTTGCCCTAAAGGCCATTCTTGACCATCTGCCTGATTCATGCCTGCAGCACCCCACTAAAGCCCTAAGGCAAGAGGCCAAGGTCACAGGCAGACTTAGAGGGTTCCTCCTGTCTGGGTCTTAAGGTCTGTGAAGTGGCAAGGGTTGGGGAAGGCCCCAGTGGAGCCCAATCAGCAGTAGCTGTCTAAGTTAACAATCCAGATTTCAGAAGGCCCCCAGCCGCTGTGCACAGCCACAACAAAAGTTCCCTATTAGAGCACCACAATGTGTTAAGTTCCTAGGCACAGGGTGAGGGACAAACAAGCACTGATAAGGGGTGGTGGCTTCTGGGTCAGGGTCTAAGTAGTCTGCAGAAACCAGATGGGTGGGGCAGCAGGAAGTGGGAAGGACTCGCCATCACAGCCGCCCCAGTGCTTCTCAGCCAGGGAGCTGCAGCTGATTCATCCTCCTCCCAACCCTACCCACCCTTAGGCCTCAGGGTCCCACTGACCCTTTGGCCACAGCTCTTGCAAAGCCTCTCCTTGCACCATCCCAGAACCACCAGGACTCAGGGCATCTCTGTGGGCCTGGGAGTTGCAAAAGTAGGATCAGAGCACCAAGGCACATAGCAAAGTGACAGCTGTCCAGGGTGGCCTGGGCTCTCACTCTGCAGTGGGTACTCTGGCCTGTGAGGTGCCCAGAAGGGCTCTGAGGCCCACACTCCCGCCTCCGCTGCAGCCCTTCTGGCCCTCCCCAAGGACACATGGGTACACACCACACACATGCAGACACATAAGCACACACACTGCTTTTCCAAGTGTTATAAGTTTATTGAAGGCGCAAGGGGTACAAGAAAACCCTGGGTGTCCACGGTGAGGCCTGGCATCTGACTGAACAATGGCCCTGCAGGCGGCAGGGGACAGGGTCTCCACAACCTGTACACAGAGGTGTGAAAACAGATGTGTCAGCCCAGCAAACGCCTGCTCCTTCCAGTCCCCAGAAGCAATCAGACCACTTGGGGATGGGGGGAGGGTGTACCCACCCAAAGGGCAGACCAGCTGGGCAGTGTAGGGGGAGTAGGGTTATACCTGGGTTTACTTGAAAGTGTGACTTTCAGCTCCACCCCGCCCAAAGCCTGCAGAAAAAATGAGAAAACAATCAATGGGTTAGAGAAAAGAGTGGGGTGAAGTGTGGGGAGGGGAAGATCACAGGAAGCAATACCTTTGGGCCCGAACATGGAAGAGTAGCAAGGGTGGTTGCAATAAGGCTTGCCTTCATGCTGCAGAGAAAAAACCCATGAGGGGTACCATCACCCCTCTGCCCCTACCACCACCCTGGGCTCCCACTTACCTCGGAATGACCCCCAGAGGTCAATGTCTTTCCACATTTCTCACACTTGAGGCAGGGCCGGTGCCAGTCCTTGCCCAGAGAGGTCACCCGCTCAGCTGCAGAGGTACAGACAGGCTTTCCATGAGACAATGCTCTGGGGACTCAGAGTACACACCCACCCGCGCCCTCCTGCCACACCCTAAGGTCTCAGTTCACCCCAGTGCTGGGGGGGGGCACCTCCAGACCCCACAGGCCAATCCTGCAGATAAATTGCAGGGGTTGCTGGCCCTTGCAGTAGTAACAGGTGCAGGCCCTGGGCAGTATCCCTGAGGACTTATGGGGTGCTGGTGGAGAGAGGGTCCTCGAGGGCCAGAGGTGAGGGGTGTGGGTCAGCAGGGCCTGGGGCTAGGCTGCAGGGATTATGCCATTTGGCTTCTACCTGGGTGACTGGGATGGGACCTCCAGTCCGGGACTGGGGTTACTTCCCACTGCCTCCCTCTCCTCCCGTGGGCGGGCCTCTGGGTGAGCGCCCGGGACAGGAAGTCGGGCGCCCGGGCTCTACCGCGTCGCGATCGCGCCGCGGGCGTCGGTTTCCGTGTGTTTCTACTTAGCGCTGAGAGAGGCGGCCCCAGCTTCACGTTTCTTCATACCCCGCGGGTTCCCCGCCCAGGGTGCGCCCAAGAGGAGGCAGGAGAGACAGCGGGACCCAGAAACCGGAATCCCAGACTGCTAGACCCAGAGGCGGGTAGACTCAGAAACAGAAAAGCCGGATCACAGAGCGCAAATTGGCAGGATAGCGGGACCCTCCCATGCTCGGTATCTTCCCCCTCACACCCAGGCACCAGCGGGCAAGGCTGAAGAGTCTGTTCCAAGGAGGTCCCCAGGAGTCCCCCAGCTCCTCGAGTCCACCAAAGCGGGCCCCAGCCCTGTCCACTCCTAGGTCCTGCTTCCGCGTAGGGCCGCACAGTGCCCGGACAGGGCGTGGGCTGGAGGAGGGCGCACTCACCAAAGTACACCTCCTTGTCGCACTTAGGACACTTGGGCATGGCGGCACCGGGTCTGGAGCAGGCGTCTGTGACAGGGCGGGAACCGGCAGTCAATGAGAGACTGGGTGGATCCAGCTGGGTCGGAGTCTTTCAGTGACCGCGGGACCCCGCCCCTTTGAGACTCCGCCTCTCACGCCCAATCTCCGGAATCAGAGTTGGAACCTGGTGGCATCAGCTCTAGGCTGACAGACTGAGAAAGGTCATCTGGTCCATCTCTGCCTCCCCGCCGGACCCAAGCCTAGCTGAGGACCTAGCAGAGGCCGTAGGGGTCACAGGGGATTTATGGAATTCACTGGGGGGAGGGGAGGGGAGGACGCTTGCGCCCAGCTCAAGCCCCGCCCCTCTCCCAAGGCTCTGAAGCCTCCGGGGTAGGTGGGAGGGATCCCCAGGAGCAGGAAGGGGCGCTCCATTCCCAGCCCCATCCTGTATGCACCTGCCTGAGTCCCCTAATCTGGAGCCTAGGACAGGCTGCAGCACCTCTAAAATGCAAATAGATGCAAATTAGTGTGCTCACACATTTTGACCCTCCCCTCGCCAAGATAGAGGGTTGAGGACAGTTGCCTGGTAGTCCCTTTCCCCAGGAACCCACTGCGGCATTCCAGCCCACTTTCGGCCAGGAGGCCTGCCCCACCCCAGTCCCTTCATTCCCGCGAGACGTCCTCCCACCCCACCAATGGCTAAGAAGTCTAGCGGACCGCAGTGGGAACATCCCCGAGGAATTCGGAAGAGGAGACTCCAAGGCAGGGGGATCTAAGATTGGGGACCGTTCAGCTACAGGCCCCAGGCAGGGTGTGGCCACACCCAGGCCATCTCCAACTTCCTTCTTCCAGAGAAGGAATCTATCCTTATCTCTGAGAGAAGCGCCCGAGAGGGCCGGAGCGGTCCAAGTCTGCCGCCCAGGTTAGGTGCCAGGAGGAGAACGTCCAACCCCTCCCCTCTACGAAGTTCAAGAGAGTTGATGAGCCAGCGCTCCAGCTGTGGAGTCGCCCCTCCATCCTGAGCACCAGCCAGGACTCCTGGAACCTCGGGGAGGGGCTGGCACCACCAGTCACTTAACCATACTCTGTGTACCCTCCTGTGGTCCTGGTCGCAGTCAGCCAGGACCGTCCACCCTCCTTGTCTCTTGTAGGCCCTTCAGCTCCCAGCACGTGGCCCTGCTGCCTTTTCTCCCTGTCCATCCTTCCTCCCTTCAGCCACCCTGTTACCTGAGTCCTCATATCTCCTCCACACTCCTATCTAAAAAAACAAAACTGGTCACCTCTGGGCCTGTCCAGTTCCCATGACTGCAAAAGGTGCTGGACACCACCCTCCCCAGTGGCCCCAGGAACCCCCAGTCTCCCCTGGCAGGCACACAGGCCTGACCGCACTTGTGATCCCAACCTCACCTTCCCTGAAGCCCATCTCCCCAGAGGGCTCCACTGAAGAGGAAGGGAAGCAGTGGGTGCCTCCATTTCAAGACCCCTGCCCCAACTGTCTAGACTAGGCCTCAGCTTCGGGTGAAGGTGGGAGCTCGAGGGCTGTAGGGTGAGTGAGGCACTTGTGTCTGGCACAGAGGCCACACATCTAGCCCAAGACCACATCCTGCACCCCACCTCTCTCCAACCACTACCTTCCTCCTTAGGATTCTCTCTTTGAGGCCACAGTTCCACCCCCAGTGGGCCTCTGCAAGTCCTGGGGTCTGTGACGACATTCTGCAGGGTCCCATTGGAGCCCTCCCCCGAGTTCTGCACCCCCCAGCAGCCGGGCTTCCATAGTAGGGGTGCACTCCAGTCCTGCAGCCTTGAGACCCCTAGTGTCCAGCCTGGTTAGCCTTAAAAACTCAGATCTGAGCCTGCCTGCTGGCTCCACCCAGCACAAGGAGTCCAGGGTGTGGTTCCTCGAGTTGAGGTCACCATTCCAACTAGCTCCATAAATTTACTTGCATGAGTCTCTACTTCTTGGCCTGGGCCAGGCCAGTGGGAACAGGAGGGAGGTTCTGACTTTCTTCATCTCTGGCCCTGAGTACCTGCCTCTCCCTCTCCTCTCCCCCTTGTTCTCTCTTTCATCCTAATGCTCTGCACACCACACTGCAGCCAGACATTAAAAGAAGGAGGAGAAGAGGTACCAGGCACCAGGCAGGGAAGGTAGGAGAACTGGCTCAGCAAAGACACTGGTCAACTGTGGGGGGGAGCGGGGGGTCTCAGGAAGTGGGATGGTCTCTCCTGCTGCAGGTCCCTGGGTCAGGCTGCACACACAGCACACACTACTTTGCTGTTTGGAGAAGCTGGGATAGCACAGAAGCTGTGAGGCACCCAGCACAGCAGGATAGTGCTCCAGGCTGCAAAGGTGGGTGACCAGACACATGTGTACCCACAGGCATGCCTGTATGGGTGTGTGTCCATCCCAGCATGGCCAGTCTCAGTCCTCCATTTTATCTGCCCCACTCCAGGGCTGGCCCCTCCCCCACACCCAGATTCCAACCCTTCCTGCCCAGCAGGGAGCGCCCCCCCATAATCTGGGTGATGAGTCCCTTCCTGGCCTTCTCTGTTGTTATGTTCTGTTGCCATGGTCATAGAGCGGAGGTGGGGAGGATGCCTTGAGCATGAGGCTGGGCCTTCTGTGTTGGTACTCATGGTTTTCCAGAAACTCAGCTCAGACACACTCATGGACACAAACACATACCCAATCCCTGAAACTGTCCCCAAACTTGAGCCACAGACTGATCTGTCCCTCAAACTCCTTTTCTTCTGTGTTTCCCATCAGTCCTGCCTGTGGGAATAGGGACCCCTCATCACCTACAGCCCCAGCTGCCTCCTCCACCCAGATTCCAGCCCAGGCTGCCCCACCCAGCAATGCCTCTGAGACTCCAACAGCCACTAGCTGCAAGGCCTCTGCTTCCATCAGCCCCCTGGCCTGCTCCTGACCCATGGCACCCTGACTCAGAACCACTGGGCCAGCTGAATCCTGGCCCCTCTACCTCTCACCCTTCTGCTGGCATGCTGATAGCATTTGTCATGTGAACATACAGAGGACAGAGTATGGGTCAGGACAAGAAACTGAACTCCCAGCTGCTGCCCCAGACTGCCTCTGCCCAGAACTTTCCACCCTGCCCAGACAGCATGAAGACACCTTAGGCACCTGAGACCTGGGGGTAGTGAGGCAACAGCACTCATCCCTGCCCCATCAGCCTGCTCCTGCTTTGCCGAGAGAAAGTCTATTTTGGGATCCAGGCTCTGCTCCTGTAGCTCAAGCGGCTAGGGCATCAGCCACATAAACCGGAGCTGGAGGGTTTGAATCCAGCCCTGGCCCGCCAAACAACAAGGACAACTACAACCAAAAAATAGCTGGGCATTGTGGTAAGCACCTATAGTCCCCACTACTTGGGAGGCTGAGGCAAGAGAATCGCTTAAGCCCAAGAGTTGGAAGTTGTTGTGAGCTGTGATGCCACCACACTCTACAGGGTGACAGTTTCAGACTCTATCTCAAAAAAAAAAAAAAAAATATATATATATATATACATATATGAAAAATATTTTGGGATCCAGGGGCCTGACTAACCAGAGAGGCATGGTTGGCCCTGTCATCCTGACCTGGAAGGTTCTGCACTTCATGGAGTGCAACTCAGCCTCTCTCAGTGTGTGCAGGCGGTGGCTGCACACAAAGACAGGTGAGAGGATGTTCCCCCCTGAGAGCTGCAGGCCAGCTGGGCCTGTCTTGTGCTGTTCACATCCAGGTGCACTGCACTGCCAACACAGGCTCCAGGAAAAACACCCTGCCTGCCACGCCCAGCTAGGACCTCCCTAGCATCCACCCCCTCTGCCTGGATGAGTCACAACACTCACCAGTTAGTTCTCAGGGTCTATTTTCAGCAGTTAGCCTCCTGGGACGCCCTTGTCTGGCCTAAGGACTGGCCCCAGGGCAGCCCTGAGTTGGGAGGCTGGATACAGACAGGCTTTCCTTTATCCTCTGGCCTCACACAAAGCCTAGGTGGGAGAGCTGCTGATTCCTCCTCTCCCAGAAGCAGCCTGGATATGGAGGACAGAGGACCAGGGAAGCCACCTTCAGCCAGCCCTGCCCCCAACAATGGTGCACCTCTGTCTGGGGTACACAATATGGCTGAATAGGGTACACCTGCCTTTCCTCCCCTCCCTTGAGGCTGGGCCCAGTGCCTCTGAGTCCTGGAGCCAAAGCCCAAGCAGAAGCACCTGGAATCTCAGCCTGCCAGCCCAGCAGCTGAGGCCCTGACCTTACCCCAGCCAGGCCCTGGGAAATATTGCTGCCCACACTTACCATCCTGGAATCTGGCTAATCCTGGTCTATGCCTGGCCCTCAACAGTGAGGGACACTAATCAGTGAGTTGGACCCAGAGGCAGGAAGGAGACATATCCCCAAGTCCTGTAGAGCCTCTGGGAAGCTAGCTCGAGTGAGGTGAGACATCCAGAGCTGATGCTGGGGGTCACTGGGCCAGGTGAGACAGGGCAGGGCCTGAAGGGAAGGTGCTAGGGGGTCTGGGGCTCTAGGGCATGGGCTAGACTCGTAGCAAAAATAATTTTATGGTTTGGGGTCACCACAACATGGGGAACTGTATTAAAGGGTTATGGCATTAGGAAGATTGAGAACCACTGGAGAGTATCTGGGACTTGGGGAAGTGGGGACACAGGGAGCTGAGCCATGGAGATGTCTTCGGGGATGCAGCAAGCCCACCCCTCAGTTCAAGTCAGAGGTGGGGGCCTAAGAGGAACCTGGCCAGGAGGCATAAGAAGACTGGCCAGTGGGATGGGGAAGCAGGACAGGAAGGAGCACATTCCCCTCTGCTGAGATTGGCTTGCAAAGTGTGGCTAGGCTCAAGCTGGGTAACAAGGACCGACTATGGGTCCCTAGACTGAGTTCCCAGAGGTTCTAAAGGGGAAGTGAGGTAGTCAGATGGCATTTCAGGGCCACCTCACCCACTGAGCATGGGTCAGAAGGTGAAGGGTAAGGTAGAACCTTCTCCATTTGGGAGGGATGGAGAAGGCGGCATGGCCAGGGACAAAGGTGTCCATTCCTGACTCCCCTCCATCTTTAGGGGTGTTGGGGCTATGGGCACCCTGAGAAGCCCCTGGCTCAAGGGTGGAGGAGAAGCTTCCTGGAGCTGGTGCCAACGAGGGCGCACTGGCAGTACCATGGCACCACCCGGCCACCCCCACTGGTGCTGCCCAGAGACAACATTGAGACAAACAGTAGTAGCAACCGCCCAGTTTCCATGACAACATCTTGGAAACAAACATTGCAGGCAGTGCTTCATCCTCCAATGCCTGCCAGCAGGAAATGGGGTGGGTCCTACCAAGGCCAGACCTGGGGCAGGGCACTGCACCCTGCCAGGGCCAGGGACTGATCTCCCCTTGAGAAGACCCCTGACCACCTCATCCCCTAACCTGCCATCCCCCAGGCAGGGTTTCTTACACACAAAGAGGCCTCCCCACCACAGCCCACCCTCAATTAGGCTTCGGGCAGGGCAGGCTGCCTACTATGTCTCCTCCAGACATAGTTTCCACTGGAGGTTCCCGAGGGAGGAGGGGACCTAGCTGTGCCCTTTCAGCCCCTCTAGCAGAGAGCAGGAATTTCCCATGTGACACTGGGCGCCTAGGCGAGGGCGGGCTGGAGAAGCATGAGTTCTCCTCAAATGGCCCCCCAACCAGGAACCCTTGGTCTTACAGGAGAGGAGGCCATCCCAACCTCTCCTCTAAACAGAGCATCCTACCTTACTGGACCTCCCCTCTGCCTGGGGCTGTGGACACCCCCACCTGCCCCAGGTCCCTGCTTGCCACAGGCCCCACACATTCAGGCCACATTCCAGGTGGGAGGAGACAGTGCCTGGCTCAGCTTGCCAGACAGAGGGGAGCTGTGGCATTGCCAGATACCAGAGCCAGCTCAATTCTCCACCCCACCCCCCTACTGGGACATGGATGGCTGCCCACAGGACAATGGGCTCAAGTCCAGGCTCCTCTGTCTGGGCCCCTGGACTGAAGGGTAGATGGGGAGTGGCAGGGAGATTGTGCCATGTCTAGGGAACTGAGAACAGGCAGGGCGTGATCATCTGCAGTGTAGTGCTGAGGCTAGGGGTCCAGGCAGGGTCACAGTTTTTGGTTGTTTTTTTGAGACAGAGTCTCACTATGTCTCCCTCGGTAGAGTGTTATTGCATCACAGCTCACAGCAACCCCAAACTCTTGGGCTTAAGAGATTCTCTTGCCTCAGCCTCCCACGTAGCTGGGACTACAGGCACCCGCCACAATACCCAGCTATTTTTTAGTTGCAGTTGTCATTGTTATTTAGCAGGCCCGGGCCGGGCTCCAATCCTAACCACTGAACTACAGACGCCAAGCCAGGGCCACAGATTTCTGCCACAGTATGCCAGAGTAGAGGGGCTGGCGCGCCCTCTAGTGGGCACCCCAAGAGAGGCCAACAAAAAAGGGACAGAGAGGAGGGGGCTCTTGCCACAGCCAAGGGATCTGGTTGAAAGGATGAAGTCTGGACTACTTGAGGAACCAGGGTGACTGTGTCATCACTAAACTCAGTCACAAGGTTTTCATAGCCAAAGCCTGGGCAAGAAAAGACTCCAGCCCCCATGCCTTCATCTTCATTCTGCCCCTGAGCACTTAGGTGAGGGCAGGTTGGGGGGCCCCAACCATCCTGAGGCCTGTCCATCTCCCTGTGGAGCGAAGCTGGAAGCAGCTACTCTGAACCCATCCAGGACCTGCCCTGAGCACTCCATGCCTTTCTGCACTTCCCAGCCCAGGCCTCAGCTGCCAGCCCATTGCAGTCCCTTGATCAGCTCCCCATCCTCTGCATAGGAGTCCACTTCTGGTCCCCTGTCCCCATGCCCTCCACTAGGTATCCATCTGCTTACTCTCAAAGCTGACCCCTCCCACTCCTCTTGGTTCCGGATGGACCCGGGTAGCTTCTGGCTCCACACCTGCCAAACTACTGTTGGCACTTTCAGGGAACAAGGTTCAGCCCAGCACATACCACCCTCCCCCAGGGAGACCCCAGATTAACTCAGGGCTCCTGTTCTCAAACAGCCCCACCTCTCACCTTCATCCAGACCCCATGTCTATGTGGGCACTACTGCCCCAACCAGGGACCAAGTTCTTCCTCTCCAGGTCCTTCCATGCTCTGCCAGAGCCATGCTGGGATCCTACTGCCCCACCATCACCTTTGAGAGCACGACCCATCCCACCAGAAGCCGGCCTGAACACAGAAACATTGTCCTGGAGTCGCATCCATCCACAGCCAGAGACGGTGCTTGTCCTATGATCCTCAAACCTTTTATTGACAGCAAAATCTCAGCAGGGAAGTGAACCACATGTGGTGGCAGGGAGAGCTTGCAAGGCAGTGTGGGAGCCAGGCAGAAGGCCCTGAGCAGGGACACACTCCACCTGGGAGACAATGTGAGAGGCGTGGCCATCACTGGCAAGGGGGCATAAATAACACTGGCAGGAGGGCCTGGGGCAGCAGGAGAGGGGGAGCACGACAGCCACCTCAGAGACCCACAGGGCACACAAGGACACAGGACACCCAGGGACACACAGAAATGCTGGAAGGGAGACACATAGAGTGCCCCTGGGGTTCGGAGGCACACAAGGACACGTGTATATGGAGCACACAGACACAAAAGGGGGTGATGGGGACCTTCAGAGGAAGCCAGAGGGTAGCAGGCACCCCCAGACACATAGGTGGGCATTAGCCCTTGCCACTGCCCCTCCTCTGACTCTGGCAGGGCTTGTAGGCAGGACGCTGAGGCAGCCACCAGGCACAGGGCAGGGTCTGGCAAGAGGCAGAAGGCCCTTCGACCACGGAAGGAGCTACAGCCTAGGGCTGGACTTTGCCTTCAGGATCCTTGTCATAGATGTAGCTGCCCACCGCCCCGGTGTTCACACCTGCAGAGAGAGACAAGCCATGTCTAGGGAACAGCCAGAGCCCTGCAAGGGAGAGGCGCCCCACCCACAGTACTCACCCTTGGGTCCGAAGAGTATTCCATAGCAGGGCTTGTGGCAGTACGGCTGGCCATCGTGCTGGGTGGGGGCAAACAGGGAATTGAGGGGGGAGGGGGCCGCGGACTCCCAAGGCGTCCAGGTCTCTGTCCTCTGAGGGGCGCCTGAGTGCGGCCTCTGCCCTCGCCGCCAGGGGGCAGCACCTGTCTCGGCGCATTCAGTGCCCCAGCAACCCCCCATCCCAACCCCCACCGCACCCCTGTTCTCCCTTCCTGGGCCCTGCTGCCGCACCTCAGGTCTTCCCAGCTCCCGCCTTTTTCGCACTCCTCACCTCCGCGTGCCCGCCTGGAGTCAGCGTCTTCCCACAGCGCTCACAGCGCAGGCAAGGCCGGTGCCAGTCCTTACCCAGAGATGTCACCTTCTCGGCTGGAATAAGGGAGAATGGTGACGCCAAGCCCCCAGGAGAGGCTCCCGGGGCCTGGGCTGAACAGTCACTCACCAAAGTAGACCCTCTTGTTGCAGCGAGGGCACATGTTGGGCTCCCCGGTGAACGTGGTGATGCTAGAGGCTAGGAGATGGGGATAGGTCACTGCCGGCCAGAGGTTGCTGACTCCTCGTCCCAGCCCCAGAGCCCAGCTCACCTTTGCTGGGCCCCTTAGGGGGGCCACTCGCCTTACGCTCCTCTGCTCGGGCAACCGGGACCTCGATGGGGCCGGTCACTTGTGGCCCCTCCGCCAGGGGCTTCTCATAGATATAGGAACCAGCACCCCCGATATTCACTCCTGGAGATGGCAGGCACTTCGGGTGGGTGGCCGGTGGCCTCGCCCACTTGCAGCCCTCACACTTGAAAAGGCTCCCCCAGCCCACCTCCCACCGCCCTCCAGGAAGTTCCCTGGGACCATTCCTGAGGGAAGCTTGGGAGGCGTAGGGCTTCAGAGGGTGGGAGGGCTGCCGGAGAGGGCCCCAAGTGGGCCTAGGGGAAAAGAGGCTCCACAACCCTGGGGACCCCCAGCCTTCCAGGGAAGCCTCCCCACCTGCCCAGAAACCCAGGCGCACCCCAGTGCTGGCCTGAGGAGCCAGGTGGCCTCCACTTTGGCACGGGGCCCCTGCTCACCTTTTGGTCCGAACAACGTGGCATAGCAGGGCTTGTGGCAAAACGGCTTCCCATCGTGCTAGGCAGAGGAGCGGGGTGAGGGACACCCTGGAATGTGGCCCAGAGACGCCAGCCAGCCCGCCCGCCCGCCTGTGCCCTCCCACATCCACACGGAAGCAGGGGACTCACCTCAGCGTGGCCCCCGGGAGTCAGCGTCTTGTTGCAGCGCTCACACTTGAGGCAGAACTTGTGCCAGTCCTTACCCAGAGAGCTCACCTTCTCGGCTGCAGTGGGAGAGGATGTCAGTGCGGGACCCCACAGACCTGCAGGGCAGCTACCTGCCTCTCTGCTTTCCAGTCTCATTCACCCTGCTTGGCAGCCACCACCCCCCACAAGCTCCAAGTCACCTCCTGTGTTCCACTTCCTAGGTGCTCCAGGCTGAGCAGTGCCTTCCACCTGGCTGCACCCCCTTAGATAAATTCTATTAGCCTCAGGTCAAAGGCCTTCACTGGGTCCCCCACCCAGCCTCCAGCTCCAGCTCTCCCTCTGGGTCTGGGTCACTCCACACCCTAGAATCACATGCTTCATCCCCCACTCCCATCTACTAGTGGTTCTGTCTCAAGCACCTGTTAAACTCTCAACTCCTGCTGGGACTGTACTAGTGTTTACATCCATCCACCCCTCCCACACTTGCCTCACACATACCTGCCTTCACACACACCTGTCTTACCTACACACCTGCCTCACACACACCTGTCTCCCCTACACACCTGCCACAGACAGCTGTCTACTCTACACACCTGCCTCACACACACCTGTCTCCCCTATACACCTGCCTCACACACACCTGTCTCCCCTACACACCTGCCTCACACACACCTGTCTACCCTACACCTGCCTTCACACACATCTGTCTCCCCTACACACCTGCCTCA
>NW_003852678.1:186681-209431 GCF_000181295.1 Otolemur garnettii
CTCCCCTACACACCTGCCTTCACACACACCTGTCTCCCCTATACACCTGCCTCACACACACCTGTCTCCCCTACACACCTGCCTCACACACACCTCTCCCCTACACACCTGCCTTCACACACACCTGTCTACTCTACACACCTGTCTCACACACACCTGTCTCCCCTACACACCTGCCTTCACACACCTGTCTCCCCTACACACCTGCCTTCACACAGCTGTCTCCCCTACACACCTGCCTCACACACACCTCTCCCCTACACACCTGCCTTCACACACACCTGCCTCACACACACCTGTCTCCCCTATACACCTGCCTCACACACACCTGTCTCCCCTATACACCTGCCTCACACACACCTGTCTACTCTACACACCTGCCTCACACACACCTGTCTCCCCTACACACCTGCCTCACACACACCTGTCTCCCCTACACACCTGCCTTCACACACCTGTCTCCCCTACACACCTGCCTCATACACTTGTCTTCCCTACACTCCTGCCTCACACACACCTGTCTCCCCTCCACACCTGCATCACACACACCTGCCTCACAAACACCTGGCTTTCCCCCACATCTTTACACATACCTACCTTCCTCCAACCTGTCTCACACGCACCTGCCTCCCCCATATGCTTCCTTCACACACCTGCCCTGCCTCACACATTCTCTTTTCCCTCACACAGCGTTCACTAATGGAACTGGCAGAGCCCTTTTGAGGGAGCAGCCCTGAGCCCATGGCATCCCTGCCCCCCTGGGTGGGCCAGTCCCCCATGAGATCTCCCAGCTGGACTCTCATCTATCTGAATGTGGCTTCCTCATCTTCAGCCCTGACATTTTCTCCCATCCTACTATCTCCACTACTGCTTTTTTGCCAAAGGTCTGAGACCAGCTGCTGAGAGTCAGGTGCCTCTCCCCAACTCCCAGTTGGGGCTGCTGGGCCACCCTTCAATGGACAGAAGCTGGGGCCTCCCCAAGGGAACAAGGCAGGAAAGGGTGGAGAGGAAGAGGGCAGGAAGGAAAGCCTGAGCAGGACTGGAATTCTGAGGGCAGGGGCCAGGCTGGAGGAGCTAGGAGGAGGAAAGGTATGCAGGCTGGCCTCAGACATCCTCTTTGCTGATGGAATCTGGACCAACGGCTCTCCTGCCCGCTCTTCTTGGAGAGTCCCCAGGCCTTCTGTCTGGCAAATGCAAGGAGGCAGGGTCCCAGGCAGTGTGAAGCCTGCCCTGGGGGCCCATGGGTGCTGCTCCCCGTGGCTCAGTGAAGGGCCTGAATGCTGTCTCCCCTTAGCCCTGGCAGAACCTGCTCCACCACCCCCTACCCGAATGAGGCCACAGGTGCCCAGAGCCCTCTGGCTAGAACTGCTTCACTCAGGGATTCAGGCTGGAGGGTGCTGGCTGAGCACAGGGAGGCCGGACGCAGCCATTGGCAGCCAAGGCAGCTGCTGCATAGGGGTGTCAGACCACCCTGTTCCAGCCAGGTCTGGAATGTGGGCCACGTAGGGGCAGGGAACAGACCCTCAGACCCACCAACTGGGCTCTTGGCCACACCTCACAGGCTCCAGTTAAAAACACAGAATCGACTACGTCTAAATGGCTTAGAAGAGAGTTCTGTCCCTACCCAGGCTGCATGTGTCTGGCAGACACAGAGACATCATCCTGAGATCGCTCTGGATGTCTTGGCCCTGGCTCTACTCAGCTGTGGGCTGCAGGGCAGCTGGGGTGCTATAGGGGTGGGCAGGACTGTGGACTCTCACCCCACCAGTGCCTTCCAGGCAGGATGAAGACATCTGGGTCTGAGGCGCCTTTGTTTTCTGCTGAGAGCCAGTGGCTGCCCAGTAGGCAGAGTACTTTTCCGGGCTGTCCACAGGACTGTTGGCCAAGAACTCAGAGAGCCCTGAGCTGGCCTGGCCTGGGCCAAGTCATGGGCAGCTGGACTGCAGGCAGGCCCTGAGGACTGCCCCCACCCTGAGCCCTGCAGAGAGGAGCCTCTCTGGGACAGGAACTGAGGGTGGGTGGGCTCCTGGGGAGGTGACCGGAAGCCCCTTGGCTGCAGGCCACACCAGCAGCTCTCCAGGCCAAATCCGGTTCCTCCCCTCTGGGAATAGCAAACAACTGATGGTCTCTTCCTCGTCCTCTTCCTCCTCCTCCCCCTCCTACTCCAATCCCTGAGCTGGGGAAGCATAGGGGCTTCCTTCACCACAGTGCAGGGCCACATCCCAGATCCTGACCACTGCTCCTGGGATGACCAGGGAAGGGCCCTGTCAACCTAGCCCTTTACCCACCTCTGCTTCTAACTCTAAGACTGGCCCCCTGTGCAAAAGTTGATGGCTTCCTGGGCAAGGGACCACCTTGGCAGAATTGGGCAGAGGATAAGCCAGAAGTAAAGTAGGAAGGAAGCGACCCAGAAACAGAGAGTGAGGAAGCGGAGAACCAGGGTTGAGTGCCTGAAGGGGCTGCCCACTGGGCTCCCTGCCAGGGACAGCCCTCCCCTGCCTCCTGTAAGGGCTCTTCTGACCTTGAGGAGACAGAGGTCCTAGCCATCTGGGCTGCTTGGGTACTAATGCCCTCTCAAGCTCGCACGTCACCCCCATGCCCCACCCGTGTGAAACTCCTGGGGGAACTCGCGCCAAAGAAGGGAGTGCATGTTGGGACACGCAGGAGGTGGAGGCCAAGGTCTCCCCCGCTTTGGACTTAATCCCAATAGAGTCCAGTCTTGGCCCCGCCCGGCTTAGCAGAGGTGAGGGGGTCAGGGTCACTGCTCGGGTACCGCCACGTGCTCGAGGCGCGGCGGGCGAGGGGTCCAGGAAGAAGGCCTGACTCCGACCGAAGCCCTCGGAAGAAGTCCAGAGCGTAAGGCTCCGCCCGACTCCACTCCGCTTGGCGCCGTCCGGAGGACCTCGATGAGTTCTTGGACCCCGAAGCCCTCTGGCAACCTGGGTCTCATCTCTGGGGGACCACGCACTCGGCCTGGCCGGACCCGTGTCCCCGCCCCTCCCCACCGATCACTTGGGAGTTCGGGCGTAGCGGCCTCCGCCCCGTCGCAGCCCCACCCTCTGGCTACACCCGCGTGGGCAGCTCGAAGAACCCGTCTCCTGGACAAGCATCCCGAGGCCCAGGCTAGGTCCTGGGCTGGGACCCGGCCGGCGCATCCCGAGCATACCGCCGGGGGCGCGGGTCTCCGGGGCAGAGGACTGGCCGCAAAGGGCGGCGGGGCGCGCCAGGTCTGGGGCAGGCCTGCCTCAGGTACTCACCGAAGTACACGGTCTTGTCGCACTTGGGACATTTGGAGGCCATGGTCCGTACGTCCGGTCAGCCAGCGCCCTCCGCCCGCGCTCTTCTTTCAGCCACCGCCCGCGCCAGGCCCCGCCCTCCTGGCTGCTTGCGCGCCCATTGGCTCCGAGGCCCGGGAGGAGTCTCTGAAGCCCGCCCCTCCCCGGGCAGCAGGCCGACCCGGGCGCCGCGGGGGCGGGGGCGCACCTGCTCCGGGCGGGGGCTGAGGGGCGGTGGGACCTGGCCTGGCCCCCCCCAGACCCCGCGCCCGAGACAGCGTCTACTGGGGCCCGCCCCGGCCACAGCGGCGCCGCCAGTGTCCAGGCTGTTTCCATAGCAACGTCGGGGCTGTCTAGCTGGGGCTGTCTCTCGGTCGCCGGCTTGAGGCCGGGAGCCTGTGCCCCGCGGCTCTGGGAGCCCTAGTAGGCGGAGCCTGGAGTCCACCACGCCGGGCTCTCTGCATCCCGGGTGCTCTGTGCGGCGGGAAGGGACGCGGGCTCCGAGAGAATCCTACCCCCATCCCGCCTCACGGTGCTGGCCCCGCTAACCTTTGTTGCTTGGTTTCCATAGCAACGGCCGTGCAGCAGGAGAGGAGTCGGATTCCGGGCGCCGCGTTGGACTGGGCCTTGTCCAGGTATCAGTCCCCCGCTCCGCCTTCCCGTCCTCTGCCCAAACACTGTCTGTGGTGCTGAAGGCTCGACGGGCAGAGGGCACGGTTCCGAGGGAGCGTGTGCGTCTGCAGCCAGGGCCGGCACCCTGAGGTCCGCGCTAAAAGGCGTAGTCCCCACGGATTCCGCCCAGGAAGCGCTAGGGAAGCCATAGGCAGGAGAAATGGGAGGAGAGGGCCACCTGGAGCGCCAGCCTACATGCCTCGTGCCAGGACCTCTCCTGCAGATCCATTGACTCCAAGCCCAGGGCCTCCTCTTGTAGGGCTGGAGAGACAGGGACCCTGCCCAGCATATTACCTCACCCACCCTGCGCCCAACAGGCACCCTTCCAGGGCCCTGTCCGCTAGCTAGGGGCTGCCTGACCATCCCCACCTCTCCCTGCCCCCACCCTGAAGCACATCAGAACATGTCCCTGCCCAGGGCAGAGGACCTTGGGACTCCTGCTTCCTCCCTGGGGCTTTGTTGGGCCTGGGAGGCAGACCAACCTCCAGCTAGGTGGCCACCCTGGGATCAGTGTCAAGCTGAGCTAGACACTGAAGTCTGAATTGGTTTCCTCTGCCTGGTATACCAGGTGTGATCATGAGTGGGCCAGTGTCCTTCCACCCCTGGAAGCTGCATGTTCACAGCAGTCCTGCTTTGCTCTGGCCCCCCCAGGGTGGCCCTCCTCTCTGCAGCCACACTGCCATTGCCATGGAGACAACAGCTTAGACACATGTGTCCTTCCAAGCCTGACTGACCAGCCTGACCAGCTCCCCCCTCCACCTCTGGACTTGTGCCAGCTAAGGCCAGAGACTGGTAAGTTGGCATCAGCCAGTCCCCTTCCTGGGCAGGGCAGCTCTGAGGATCCCTGCAGGCCACTCATGATCCCCTTGTCTCTACTCAGTGCATTATCAAGCCCTCTTCAGCTTGCCACTCTGTTCTGCCCAGATTGAGAGACCCCCAGGCTGGGGTGTCACCCTCCCTGACACCAGGCCCCTTCTGATGTTCGCAGGACTGATAACCGCACTCTGGTACTGCTCTGGAGAATGGATTGGCTGGGCACGGGTATTTTCTAGAGAAATAGCAGCCAAGAAAGCTGCTGGTCCAGATTCTGCCGACTACAGAGGCCCGAGTGAAAGCTCCTCCCAGGCTTGCAAAATAATGGCATTGGCACTGGCCAGATGCCCTGGAAACAGGGAGGACTGGGGGTGCGGGAGGACTGGGGGTGCAGGAGTCCAGCTGCTGCACTGCCCACCCTTCACAGCTGTAGTCCCTGGGCTATGGCCAGAGGTTCCCTGATGAGATGGGGCTATTCTGGGCCTGGCAGGAAGTGCCATGGATCAATGGACACAATACATTGGCCTTGGCTTCCACCTCTGAGACTATTGAGAATTATAGACTGGGGCATTGTCAGGGCAGCACAAGACGTATGGCTGTGGGGTGGCAAGTGTGAGTAAGCATGCAGGGGCCAGATGGCCATGCATGCAGCCGATTCCCTCCTCTGGGGGGCTGTACAGTGGCATGCTGTGTCCCCATGATGTTGGCGGGCAGGACCCCCCCCCCCAGCTCTGCTGTGGGAATGGCAGAGGACTGGAGGTTATGGGTGGCAAGGACCCTGGTTCTGTGGGCTCAGGACAGGCCTTCAAGTAGTCCTCTCAGGCCATGACTGGCCTGCTGACTTGAAATGCCCCTGGTCCTGAAGAACCTTACTGGCACAGCAGGTGGGGTGTTTTGAGCCAGGACAGAGAAACTTGCTTTCCCCAGCTGTGCCAACTCCCCATTTCTAAACTCAGGTTCAGGACCCTCCTGGAAGGCTTGGCCTTGGCAGGCACCATAGCAATGGGGTGCCTGCAGGGGTGTGGGGGAGGGGCTTGTGTTCTCAGGGCCAGCCTGCCCTTGGGACAGAGCTCTTGGCCAGGGTCTGGGGATATGTCATAGTGCACTTTTCTGAGAAGTGAGAAGAGGACGGGCCTTGGGCAGGGTGGGAGGGTGGCGAAGCCACAGTCTTTCACCCAGCAGGACACTCAACTAGTATTGGGGATAAGACCCTCTGCTGGGGGCAGGACACACAATCCAGGCAGGCAAGGGGGCTGCGGTCTTCACCAAGGTACCTGAGCTGACCCAGACCCTAGCAGAGGTCCCATTCTTTGTCAGGGACCTGGTCTCCCAGCCCCCAGATGAGACTCTACAGATATGCCTTCGGGCTTTGGGGACATTTGGGAGGGCAGACTACAGACACCGCAGGCAAGGGGAGGGGCCTTGACCTAGGGAGGGTAGGTAGTGCCTGCACAACCCCATCACCAACACTCTGGCACGTCACCCTGCTGGGCCTCACAAGTGCCCTGCCCTGGACAACCCCTTATCTTTGTCTCCTGGGAGAGAGCAGAAGTGGTTTCTATTTTAATTCTTGGCAGAGCTTTGCACATTTCAGGGCACCTAGGTGGGGCCAGGGGAGCAGAAGGCAGAGTCAAGGAGGAGGGACAAAAGAGCCCACCCCTCCCTAGGCACCCTGGGCTGATCCTATTCCTGGCCAGCTGAGATGGCAGCTGAGGGTGGTCCCTGAAGCCAGGCCAGCCCTAGGATCTCTCCCTCTGCTGGCCGCCCAGGGCCAACACCTGTCCCTAGGCCTGCAAGGGGAGGTGCACAGGCTGAGGAAGGATTTCTAAGAAGGGACTTGCTGAAATCTGAGCAAATTCTCACTGTGGAAACTGAACACCTGCTGGGTGGGCCCCAAGACTCTGGACAGAAATGTCCAGACAGCTGGGGGAGGGCTCCGCCAGGGCCAGGGGCAACGGGACCAACTACTCTGGTGGGAGGGGTGCCTGTGGCTGTGGGGGCCTTGAGTAGTCCCAGCAATTCCCTGCAGAAGAGCTGTGGGTGCAGGTCTGTGGGACCAGGCTGGAAAGCTTCCTCCAGGCTTACCACACTGCCCCAGGGCAGGGAGACCGTGGCTCCTGGTCTTGGGCTGCTGGAGGACCTAAGACAGGGAAAGGGTTGGCAAAAAAGACACAGGGCAGGGCCAGTTGGCTTTTTTCTTTTTATGAGATTTTTTTCTTTGTTTTTGTTTAATATGAAAATTACTTGAAAAGACAAGGGGCCAACCCCGCCGGGCAGCTCAGCCGGCCGCGGCCGCACAATCCTAACATTCCAGGTGTAAGTTACAGAGCTCAAGTTCATCTACAAAAAAAGTAATAAAAATAAAATTTAAAATGGCACCTTCAACAGAACACAACAAAACCTTAGGGCCTGGCCTCTGAGTGGGAGGCCCTGCAGCTCAGGGGCCCAAGGAGGCCCCTCTTCTCCACTCCAGCCAAAAAGTAAACACAAAGCTAAAAAGGACTCCTCGGCTTCTCGGAATAAGTTAAACCGCACTTCTCCTTCCTCTCCTGGGCTTCCAGTGAAGGAGCAGTTTCTCTGCAAGTGAGGGCGGGAGGTGGGGTTCTACCAAATTGAGGAGGGCGCAGCGGTCTGGGTGGGGGCCGCCTGGCGGAGGGTGGGCAGTGCGGGAGGGGCAGCCCCTAGTCCTCGATGACGATGGGCTCATCATTGACAGGCGCAGGCGGGGGCGGCCGCAGTGGCAGGGCCTGGCTCTGGCGCAGGGCGATAGGCTTATAGGGCCGGCGGGCAGCCCGCTTAGTTTCAGAGGATGAGAGCAGCTTTCGGATCTTCCTGTGGGGGGGAGCAGCTGGTGAGGACGAGGATGGGGAGTCCAGTGAGGACACCAGGGGCTGTGCTTGCCACCCACCCTACAGGCCCACCTGGTCTCCTCAGTGGCCATGTAGAACACGTCATCTGGGGCATCGATCCAGTTCATCCGGCGCCGCTTGACAGGGGGCAGGGAGCCTCCCCGGATCAGGCGCACTTTGGTTGGGTATGACTTCCCATTGAGCAGCAAGTTCCGGCTTGGTCCCTGCACAGAAGGGAGACATGCTTCCTGGGAGCTGCCCCACCAACCGAGCCCCAACCCACTGCCACAGGCAGGGACAGCCCTCTGAGGGCCTGCCCTAGTCTCACCAGGCCTCTCAGGGCCCAAGCCCCGCAGTACAAAGCCCATGTGTCCCATTGCTGTCTGCCCCTTACCATGTGCCTTGTCTGCCCGTGGTTTGTCAGACCTGAGAGAGAAAAGGGAAAGTGAGACGGGGCGGGAGACAGCCTAGAACCACCAGACCCACAGAGCAGTGCCAAGCCTCAGCTCCCCTTGGTCCCAGTGTGGCCTGGGCAACCCCACAGCTCCAGCCAACAGAAGGTGTCAGTGGGGGCTACAGGCAGGAGGCCCAGGGTCTCGGATCTGACACCCACTCCATACACAGGCTACACAACTTGCTACCAGCTGTGAGACAGAGGCAGCCTGCTTTATACAGGAACAGGATCTCCTCCCCCTCCCCTTCCACAGGTGGCCAGGTCTTGTCTTGTCTTCCAGCAGGAAGTGGGGCGCAGCAGGGGCAAGACCCTCTGCAGGGCAGCTACCTGCACAGCTACTGCCTGTGCCCCAGGAGGCCAGGCTTCTTCCCAAGGGCTCTGAGCTCCCCTCACTAGCCCATGCTGGAGATCTGGACCTGCAAGCCCTTGCCAGTGCTGCAATTCACAGCCCACAGTACCACCTAGGCCCTAGTGCCCTGGCACATGCTCAGGGAGACCAGAGGCCTTAGATGTCCAGCAGCACACTGGTTAAGGACCTGGAGTGGCACTGCTGGAGCAGGGCCAGGTTCCTAGTAACCCACACCCAGCAAGGAGCTCCAGCCACACCCACCCAGGGCTGCTACCACCTCCCACGCCTGCCTGTGATCAGAGTGTGAGCAATGGTCAAGTGGCAGCTGGTCTCAGGATGGCTCAGCCCCCAAAAGCCCCAGCCCCTGGAGAGGACCTCCACTCAGCTGGGTGCCTGTCCCCAAAAGCACTTCCCAGCTGAAGTTTGTCTCCCAGAGCATCAGAAGCCTGTCTAGTCCCCTCCTCCCAGGTACCCCCAGCTGGGTGACTTTCCCTAGCTTGCTTAGTGAGGCAGAGTGGAGAGCAGGGGCCTGGTCTGCGGTGCCCCAGCAGGGACAGCCAGCCTCAGGCACCACTGGGACCCCAGGCCCAGGGCCTAGGGATGGCCACTGGCACAAGGGTTACTTACCCAAATAAGTGCCTACCAAAGCGACAGGTTAGCGGAGGAAAAAAAAACACACTTTAGGGTTAGAGCAAGTGGCAGCTCCGTCAGCAGCCCCAAGGGTGCAAGGCAGAGAGCAGCCTGTACAAGTGGGCAGCTGGGTCAGGGGTGCTAGGGGCCAGCCCTGGCCCAGAGCTCAGCTCATACCTACCCAGCCTGGACAGATTCCTGGCCCTATGCCCTTGCCCGTGGGGCCCAGCTCCATCTAGCAGGCCAGCTCACAGCCCTTCTCCAGCACTGGCCAGTCCCCACCCCGCCCTGCCACTGGCTGTTTCCCCATGAGAGAGGCATGCAGGCAGGACTCTACTCAGGGTCTGCACAGTGGGAACTTAAGTTAGTGCACTTTGGAAATAGGAGAATAAATGTACTTTAACCTAACTTGCTTGTTAACAATTTTTGCAAAACAAAACCAAAAACTCAAAGATGTCAAACTCCCTGTCATTCCTATGGGATGTGATGTGATATTCCCAGGGCAGCTGCCAAGGTGGTGCAAAGGTGTCAAACCAGCCCAGGCAGGGTGCCAGCCACAGTCCTAGACAGCTTCAAGTGATACTCAAGAAAAGAAGGATGGGTCCCAGGGCAAGACAGAGCCCACTGAAGGCTGGTATCTAGACAGGTGGGGATGGAAAAACCTGCCACCAGATCTCTTATCATGCTCTAGCACACCTGCTGGGGTGCCCAGTGTAGCCTTATCAGGCAGTAAAGGGCCAAGGCCTAGCTAAATGGCCACTACTTGCTGCTACCTCCTGGGTCCTCATGGCTTGCACCACCACCTTGGCCAGTGCCCTGGCAGCAAGCAGACCCTCCAGTCCTGATATCCTGGGCTCTAGGAACACCCACCCAGGAATGACCAGCACCCCATGTACTTGTGAGACCCAGGCCTAAACACTGCCTAGGCCTTCCACAGCTGCCCTCTCCACACTGACAATACCCAGGCTTGAATCTATCTGTGCCTCCCATAGCCCCTATCCCAACCCGTGCAGAGCGCCTGAGCCAATCCTCAGACAGAAGGTGTCAAGCCCGTGCACAAGCTCAGTCACCATGGCCTCTGTAGACAACCCAACCCTCGTCCTGTCCCCATCCAGCAGGGTACATGGAAGGATTGCAGGCATAGCGCGGGTGGCCCCAGGAGCCGAGGCAGATGGCATGCGGGCGGTCACAGTGCAATGGCAGACAGCGCGGACAGGTGGCAGCACCAGGGCCAGACGTGCAAGGACAGTCCACTGACCAGGCGCTAGGCCGGGAGAGGCTGAGGGCCAGATTCCCGGGGCATGTGGGTTCCTCGCCAAGTGACAAGGGAAGCTGGGAGGAGCATGGGGCACTGGGCCATGGCCCAGGCTCAGGTGGACTGCCCCGAGGACATGCCCTGCACCGATGCCACCAGGCCAACACACTCGAGCAGCACAGCACACACAGGCACCGCGATGGGGGGAGTTCGGCTGCAGCACCCAGGCCAGCGGCCGCCCCAGGCCTTACCCCTACTGGGCATCAAGAGGCGCTTCTTCATGTTGCCTGGCCGCGCCCGCAGGACAGAGAGAGAGGAAAGAAAACAGCATCAACAGGCGTGGCCACGGCCCAGGCCTGGCAGAGACACCGCTCAGCCCCGCCAAGGCAGGAGCCGCAGACCCAGACTCACCGTCCACCCCGTTGTGCTGCTCATAGCTCCGCTTGCCCAGGATGGTAGGGGAGCCATTGTTGATGACGGGCGCTGCCTTGGCAGGGGTCAGGCTGCTGAGCACGCTGGACACATTCTTCACAGGGTCAGGCTTTGGGGGACGGGGGTGGGTCTCTGCAGGAGCAGCACAGGTGACTCAAGTCACCTCTGCTCAGCAGGGATGACCAGAGGGCAGGGTGGGGTGCTGACACCAACATCAGGGGACTACCACTGGTGACAGCAGCCCACCTGGCCCCTCACTATGAGGCCCCATCCTAACTGGCAGGACTGAGCAGTCACTAACGGAGGCCACAGGCTCAGTGCCCTCTCAGGAGGACATGCCCACCAGAGGAGGGGTGTCCAGGCCAGTCCTGTACCTCAGGCTTCACCAGGGCAGGGTGACAGCCTGGTGGAGACCAGCTCCCTTGTCCTTGGCCAGACACAGGCTCTGAACATAACAGGCCATAAGCCATCCTCACGTCCACAGAAAGGCCCGGCTGCTCACCAGACAACGAGCTGACCATGTGGCCAGCCTGACACCTGCCACACCCCTGACACCTGCCACACTTCCATCAAAGGACAAGCGCTCAGGCAGGTGTGGGGTCCCAGACCCCAAACAGGAAGCAACACAAAGCAATTGGGTCCGTACAGCACACTTGACTCATAGCTCTGGAATGTCCTTCCCACAAGGAGAGTCAACCCCACGCCTAACAAATAGGGAAGGTCCCTCCTGCCCCGTATGTCTGGCCCAACCCCTGGAACAAACTGCTTTTGGGCAGGCCTAGGGTGTCAGCTGAGGTTCCCAGGTGTCCCTGGACTGTGTCAGTGAGGTTGCAGCCAAGTATGTACCCCACCCAGCTGAGGGCCTGCAAAGGGGCTCAGCTCAGGAACCTCTCTGCAGGAGCAGATGACCACTTAGCAGACAGGGCACATTGAGCCCAAGCCCTTGGCCCCCATGCCCCAGGAACAACCAGAACATGGGGACCAAGGCAGAGAAGCCATCAGGGGAGCTTGCTTTGTGTGCCTCAAGGACACCAAACCAGCAGGGGACAGGGATGTGGGAGAGAGGTGTGACAGCACCTTCACCATCTAGGGCTTGTCAGGAGGGGCATGGGGAGCAGCCCAGAGTCTAGAAGGGTGCAAGGTACCCTGAAGGGCAGGTCTAGGGCTCAGGAGACCGTCCAGGGGCTCCTGGCTGGAGGAGGCTTGACTGCTAGCATGCAGCTGCCTGTCCGCTCACCGAGGTACCGGAGCACGGCATCCAGAGGCTTGCGCACCGCCTGCCTTGGCACCAGTGGGCTCTGGGAAGCTCCGGGCAGCCGTGCTGTGCCTGTGAGGAGCACACCGTGTGAAGGCGTTGCTTGCTCATGCCCTAGCACTCCCCCTGGGGCAGAAGATGGGGAGCACTGGCCAGCCAAGGCTGCCCCTTCCCTCCCCACGCCCACAGGGTGGTCCAGCCGGAGCACTCACACTCAGCCTTGATGGCCGCGCTGTTGATGGGCATGTAGGGGTGCCGGGCAGCGTGCCACGGCCGAAGGATTTCCCGGCACAGGCGCCGTGCAATCCGTGTCAGCTTGGTGGTGTGCAGGTAGAAGGCCTGCCGTGTCTTCATGGCGAACTTGGGGCTCCCGCCGCTCCGGGCTGGGACTCCGTGGGGACTCTGCGGAAGGGGGCGCACCGCCCCAACACAGCGCCATGACCTGGGGCCGAAGCCCCACTACCCCACACACAGTGGTGGGGGCCTGCCCACTTACCATGTTGTTGCGGTTTGGTCCTGGCCTCTCTCCATCTAGCCGGGTTGGCATTTTCAAGCCACCATATTTCTTCCAATATGTCCAACAAGATGCGCAGAGACGACACTGCATGTTAGGGGGACCCCAAGAATACCACTGGTAAGACTGTGTGGCTACGGACAACAAAGTTGGAAATACACGGATTCTTAAGCAGAACCAGCGACGTCAGAGTATTCCCCAGAGTCCCCCGCCCGCCATGGCCACCCCTGCCAGCCAGGCCCTGCCACCCTGCACATCCCCAGAGGCCCCCCAACCACACCCACCACGGATAGCAGCCCGTCATCAGTGGGACCCTCAGGGAAGACACAGGGCACCCCAACACACAGTGGGTGCCCAGAGAGCCCTGCCCGTCCAGGGTGGGGGCCGGGCAGGCACTTACTATAACAGCTCTCGCAGGCCCGGCCAGCCCCAGGGCTCTGGCCTGGTGCCCCTGTGCCGTTCACCACACCAGCCTTGACATTGTTGACGCTAATCTGGTTCGGATTTGGCTTATTACTTAAAGGGTAAAAAGAGAGAAAGGGAAAAGTCACAGGAGCATGGACCTGAGAAGACCCATATGCATAGCACATGGGCCCACTAGACACCCCTTGTGCAGACTGGGGTCCTTCCAGGGTCCCCAGGCCCCCAGCCAAGCCCCCAAGCTCAGCTCAGTGGCCAAACACTGGGCACACTCATCTGTATCCTGGACCGCCACCCCTCCTGGCAGGGGCCAGGATGTGCTAAGACCTAGCCCAGTGTGGTAGAGTCAGAGTTCCCCACCCTGACCTGGGGACACACTCACTAGTTGGGAATATAAACTTGCTTTAACTTGCTCTCGGCTTCAGCTGCTTTCAATCGTTTCTTAGAACAAAACAGAGGACCAGAGGTCACCATACGGGGGCCACCAGGGGCTCCAGGTTCCCTCCCTCCCCCGGCACCAAGGCCACCCCAGTGCCCGCCTGCCACACACCTGCTGCACATATCTGTCAGTGGTCTTCCACATGTAGTAGTACTCGATGATGCTGGTCAGTGACTTCCACGGGAGCTGGCAGACAAAGGCACTGTCACAAAGGACGGTGGTGCTGGGGGCGCCACATCCAGCCCCGCCCCCAGATGGAGAAGGGGTTGGGAAGATGAGCCACCACAGGGCTTAGGAGCCGATGCTGCAGGTGGCACTGCCCACCTGGCCCTCTCGATCATTCACTTCTTTCTTTATTTTTTTGAGACAGAATCTCATTCTTGCCCTGGGTAAAGTGCTGTGGCATCATCATAGCTCATACCAACTTCAAACTCTTGGTCTCAAGCAGTCCTCTTTCTTGCCTCAGCCTCCCAAGTAGCTTAGACTTTTTACATTTTTTTTAAAGACATGAAGTCTTACTCTCTCACCCAGGCTGGAGCACAGTGGTGTCATCATAGCTCACTGCAGCCTCCAATTTCTAGGCTTAAGCGTCCCTCCTGCCTCAGCCTCCCTAGTAGATGGGACACAGGTACCAGCACCTGGCCATGTACCAGCCACTTCGTAAACCTGCATTTTATCTTGGTCTTAACTCCAAACTTGTTAAAACACTTCTTTCCTGGGTTAAATCATTTAACTTTATTAATTTTTTTTTTTTTTTTTTTTTTTTGCAGTTTTTGGCCAGGGCTGGGTTTGAACCCGCCACCTCCAGCATATGGGGCCGGCGCCCTACTCCCTTGAGCCATAGGCACCATCAACTTTATTAAATTTATTTACTAAAATGGTTTCCTTCCACGTTTCACTCTCCTTCTAAAACACTTCAATTTCACTGCTCTTCTCGCTATGCATGGCAGCATTTAAAACTGTGAACTGTCCTTGGTGCTTCTTTTGCTATAATCCCAAGGATTTTAAGTCTACCAGGGTTTTCACCATGATTACTCTCTAAAATCTTGCCATTGTGGGCTTGGCGCCCATAGCACAGTGGTTAGGGTGCGGACCAGATGCACAGAGGCTGACAGGTTCAAACCTGGCCCAGGCCTGCTAAACAACAATGACAACTGCAACAACATCACCAACAAAAAAAACAGTGTGGCATTGTGGCAGGCGCCTATAGTCCCAACTACTTGGGAGGCTGAGGCAAGAAAATCGCTTAAGCCCAAGAGTTTGAGGTTGCTGTGAGCTGTAACACTACAGCACTCTACTGAGGGTGACATAACTCTGTCTCAAAATAAATAAATAAAATAAAATCTTGCTACCGTGTTCCTGTGTTCCATCCCTCACTCGATTTACGTCACCATCTCATTTCTAAGGGCTTGAGTCAAGCACTGTGGTTAGAGAATCTCACCTGTGAAGTGTCTGCTTCTCTGGCATTTACCAACTTTATGGCCCCAGTACTCTGTGAACTCATGCTACAACACATGCTCTGTGGCACGGATTTACCTAAGAACCTGTCTTACTAAGTACAGAATTTGGACAGTCCCTGCGTTTCATCGGCTTGGATTATGGCAAAGCAGACGGAGCTGTAATGAGTCCCTCTGGTGCAGCCCCAGGCCCCTCCCCTCCTTCCCATGTCTCCAGGGCTGCATCCCGGGCCGCCATTCGGCTCTCACGAGTCTCCCTGCCACAGCCACACTGCAGCCTCCCTCTCATCCTTCTCTGTGCTGAAATCGGTGCTGTTTTCTTTTTAGCCTTTGTCCTCTGGCTCTATTTACTTTTTTGTCTGAGAAAGTTTTGGTAATTTTTTTTTTTTAGCTTTTTAGCCAAGTTAGAGACCTGTCTGCCTTACACCCCACCCCTGGCCAACACACTCCACTCAGAGCTGGCTTTCCACACCAGCAGGTGCTTCCCCGGATGGAGCCTCACTGAGTGGGTCCCTTTGGCAGCCCCTCTGCTGGCCCAGGCCACTCTTGTCCACTGTCTTTCCAGCCTGTGGCTCCTCTTCCAGCCTATTCATTTCTCCAGCACTCTGGCTGCTTCTCCAGGTTCCCTGCATACTGACCTGGGTTGTGACTGTTTCTGTGGCACCAGCAATCCCACTATGTTCTGTCCCCTCAGAACCAGGGGCTTTGCCATAGGAGTGAAGATGTTCTCCTTTCAAATGAGTTTAAAATTCAGGAGGATTTGAGATGAGGGTGCAGGGAAAGCCCCATAGGCTTACTAGACCAGTTATTTTCTTTTGAGACAGAGTCTCAAGTTGTCACCCTGGGTAGAGTGTCATGGTGTCACAGCTCACAGCAACCTCAAACCCTTGGACTTAAGCAATTCTTTTGTCTCAGCCTCCCAAGTAGCTGGGATCACAGGCGCCTGCCACAACACCTGGCTATTTTTTGGTTGTGGTGTCATTATTGTTTGGCAGGCCCAGGCTAGATTTGAACCTGCCAGCTCCAGTGTCTATGGCTGGCACCCTAGCCACTGAGCTATAGGCACCAAGCCATAGGCCAGAGCTTTTAAAGGACACAAATGGGAATATGTAAAAAGTTCAGCTTAGTTAAAAAAACAAAGACGTAGGAACCAGCAGGGAAGCAGGAGGCTGCTCCTGTCTGAGAGACTCCGCCCTGTCCTCATCCCATGTGGCGGCAGCACACCACTTTTCACACCAATCCTACTAGGTCCCCTCATGCCTGTCTGCTCACCACATGGTGGCCATTAACAAACAAGGCTGGCAAGAAACACCGTGGCCTCTATGGCCAAGGCATATACATGACAGGAGAGGTAGAGGGGGAAGTTAGTACTGGCCATGGCTTGGGCGGCAGGGTAGACCCTCTAAAAGAGGAGAATGGGGCCCAGGCCTTGCACCCTCCACCCCTCCAATGACTCTGCCACAGCACTGACAAAATCTTGTTGAATGTCTGTGAAATCCTTCTAGTACTGGCTGTGGCTTGGGCTGCAGGGTAGGCGCCCTATAAGAAGAGAATGGGGCCCAGGCCCTACACCCTCCACCCCTCCAGTAACCCCACCACAGTACTCACAAAATCTTGCTGAATGTCTGTGAAATCCTTCCCATATTTTTCCAGGGCTTCCTCAAAGAGGTTGGCCTCTGATGCAGACCACTCCTCCATCTCGTCCCTGCAGAGCACTGGCCCACCCTGCGGCACCAGGGCCGAGATGGCCTTGGAGATGTCATAGATATTCTTATGAAGTGTGTCCATGGCATGGAACTGTGGCAAGAGACACAGGGTCGCCCGTGGCCAGGGCTTGGCCAGGCTCTCAGAGATTTTCCCTGTACCTGGCCATGGCCCCACTCCCTCAGCAGCTCAAAGTGACATCCTGGCTGCCCATGTCCTGGGTGGAGGGAAGGGGGCACAGCTGCCCTACCCCAGCAACCACTCACCAGGGTGATGTCCCGGGAGGCGGCCGCAGCACTCATGTGCAGACTGGGCTGTCGGACAGAGCTGCTGCAGTCCAGGGCCCGTGCAAAGGTGCCCACGGAGCTAGGGACATGGACATGTGCTGACTGCCAAAGCTAGACAGGCAGACCCCCAAGCACACCGGCCAGGACCTAGGCAGTGCTCACTGCCGGGGGGTGGGGGGGGTGGAGGCGGAGGGTTGGGGGGCACATGGGGAGCCATGGGCATCAAAGAAAAACCCCCAGGCTGTGACTCCAGTGCTCTCGCATCCAGGGGTACAGAATGTGTAGGACATGGCTACCCACAAACTTGAAAAGCACCCCAAAATCCACAAGCCCCTAGCTGACGGGGGACCTGGCACAGCCACTGTGGTAGCCCTGGGGCTCCATCTTCCCCTCTAGAAGTCTGACTCTCCCAGGAAAAGCAGATGGGCCCTCCCAGGTGCTGCCCTGGGCTGCCTCCACCCTCCTCAGTCTCCAGCTACCCGGGGCAGACCAGGAAGGCCCTCGGACCTACAGGCAGCCGGTCTGGGGAGGCAGGAGCCACCTGGGCCAGCCCCTCTTAAGCATCTGAGAGAACTCGGAGTCTTGGGGAGGACCCACTGCAGGTGTGAGAATTCCAGATAGGGTTGTCTCAGGAGACGGCAGTGCCCTGGCCACCCCAGTCCTGGGACTCACCGGGCCACCACTAGGAACTGGTCGATCTGTTTGTCAACGAGTGGGTTGTGAGCCTCCCACACCTTGGTCTCCAGCTTGGCCTGGTCACGGCCGTCCTCCTCTCCTGCAAGCAGGAAGTGAAGTCCCATGAGATCTATGACAATTCCCTACAAGGCCTTTCAAAACTAGCCCTGCATTGTGATTGCTGCACCCTTCTCTGGGTCAGCAGCTGGGGCTACTAGGACACAGAAAGGACATGGGCCAAGGAGGAAAGGCCAGGGCAGGAGCTACACATGCACACAGGCATATGCATGTGTTCCCACAGGCACACACACACATGGTCCGGCACAGAGTGCCAGGGCAGACTGGGTGCCAAGGGACGCTGCACCAGCAAACACATCACCTCATGGGGTTGGGGGCTGGGGTGCTGTGCTGGCGGGGGAGAGCCAGGGTGAAGACAGCCAGTGGGAACCTGGGCTGAGCAGCAAGGGTGCATGTGCTGCAGCCCAGCTTGACTCTAGGGCAGGGGCTTGTCGGCAAGTTCTAATCAACATTTCACTCTGAGATGCCAAAGGGAGACGCTCATTGCAGGAAGTAACAGGCTGTGGGCCTTGTGCCAGTTCCAGGCATCCCCTGCAGCCACAGCACCCCCAGCCCACCCTGTCCATCCAGGCAAGGCTGGGTATAGCCCCACCTGGGGCCTGAGGAGTCAACCTGCAAGGAGCATTCTGTTCAGCAACAGAAAGCTGAAGAGAGCATCTGACCCTGGCAAGGGCTCAAGAGTGTCTGAGGAGTCCACCTTTCCTCACCAAGACCAAGCAGTGGTGTCAGGAGACCCTCAGCACACTCTGTGTCCTCAGTGGGGCCAGGCCTGTCTTGCGGGAGGACAAGGAAGAGGACCCTGGTTGCAGATGGACTCTCAGACAAGCGCCACACTGGTGATCCAGTGTAGGGGTCAAGCCTCACATCTTGCCAAGATGCCATCAGCTCCTCTTCAGCCCCAGGCAGGGACAGGCCTCCTGGCTAGGGACTCTTTCCACAAGCATGGGGCAACCTTTCAGGCCCAGATGGGGCTCAACATTCCCATGATAGCATCTGCCCCTCGCATGGGTACCAGCTTGAGGCCCACCTTGAGGATTGGGAGAAGTAGCCAACAGGCTGTGAGCAGTGTGGGGGCCTGGTGCTGTGCTCATATCCAGGTGGTGGGAGCTGCGCAAGTTGAGGACCTGGGGCTGTTTCCAGCCACCCAAAGGACAGAGGTGGGGCTTCCCGTACCATGGGTGGCTCTCCCTCCTGGCATGGATGCTGCCCTGAGATGCATAGCCTGAGCCCGAGATAGACCTTCAAGGTCACAACTGCACCAGCAAATGCCAGCCAGGCCCAGAGGCAGGAGCCAGCCGTCGCTTGGAGGTCTAGCCTGTCTTCCCTTTGGAACTCCACAGGCACTAAAGGCAGGCATGCTGTTTCATGCCACTTGGAAGGGGCACAGATTTCATGAAGTGAGGAGAGCTCTGGAAGCCACATGCCACCAAATGGAGAGATCATGGGAGGTAGCCCAGGGGTCAGGAAGTGGTAGGGCTATGGAAGGGCAGCCACAGGGGGGGAGGGCTATTCCTGCACAGCCCCGCTCTCCAAGTAGGACTTGGCCATGGTGTGCCTCTCCTTGAGCTCTTCCAGGTCCAGGATCTAAGGATACTTCAGGCAACAGTAGGGGTCCAGGCATGGTCCCTGGCCTTTCAGGCTACTCCTATCTCTTTGGTCTTGACCACGATCAAAATCCACGTGGATCTCCCAGCCACAGTTGATGCTACTTCTGACCAGGCCCTTCCCTGTGACCAGGCTCCCTGGGAACCCTCAACACACAGCATCTTCAAGGCCACGAGGTGGATCTAGTGCCTCAGAGTGGGGCCTTCTCAAGCTTGCATGGCTGCACTGACAGAAGAGGCTGGTTGGCTCCAGCGAGAGGAACTGTGCGTGTCCAGGACACCCTGGGCATGATAGCAGGGAGGGGGCCTCTCAGCTTGCCCCAAGAAGAGTAAGAACAAAGAGTCCATGAGAGGCAGGTGGGGCTGAAGGAGACCACGACATGCACAGGCCAGGGCCCAGCTGCCGGGAAGCATGATTGCCTCGGAAGGCACAGCCACAGACAGACGCTGCAGAGCCCAGGGCCCAGAGCCCACCTGAAGCAAGTAGCAGCAGACACCAGGTATGACCTGAGACCAGGCTAAGTGTGCCCCGAAACTGCAAGAGGGACAGAGAAGTGCCTGAGGGCAGCACCTTCTGTTCCACGTCTGTCCAGCAGGAGCCCAGGAAAGAGAAGCGAAAAGGGCCATGTGCAGTGGCTCACACCTGTGATCCCAACACTCTGGGAGGCTGAGGCAGGTGGATTGCTTGAGCTCAGGAGTTTGATACCAGCCTGCGCAAGACTGAGACCCAACCTCCACTAAAAATAGAAAAACTATTCATGGGTAGATGGGCATTTGGGCTGCTTCCCTGACTTGGCAATTATGAATCAGGCTGCAATAAACATTCTGGTGCAAATGTCTTTGTTGTAAAGTGATTTTTGATCATCTGGGTATATACCTAGTAAAGGAATTGCAGGATCAAATGGCAGGTCTGCTTTTAGTTCCTTGAGTTTCCTCCAAACTTCTTTCCAAAAAGGTCATATTAGCTTGTATTCCCACCAGCAAAGTAGAAGTGTTCCCTTCTTTCCACATCCACACCAATATCTTAAGTATTGGGATTTTGTGATGTGGACTAATCTTACTGGAGTTAGACGATATCACAAAGTGGTTTTGATTTGCCTTTCTCTGATGATTAAGGATGATAAGCCTTTTTTCATGTGTTCGCAGGCCATGCACCTGTCTTCATCAGAAAAGCTACTGTTCAAGTCTCTTGCCCACATAGAAATGGGGTTATTTGTTCTTTTCTTATTGATTAGTTTGAGCTCTCTGTGGATTCTAGTCATCAGACCTTTGTTGGAAACATAACCTGCAAATGTGTTTCCATTCTGAAGATTGTCTGTTTGCTTTACTGTGTTCTTGGTGGTGCAGAAGCTTTTTAGTTTGATCAGACCAGTAGTATATTTTTGGTGTTGCTTCAATTGCCAAGGGGGGGGGGGTCCTCCTCATAAAATATTCTCCCAGGCCACTTTCTTTCTTTCTTTTTTTTTTTTTTAGAGACAGAGTCTCACTTTGTCACCCTCGGTGGAGTGCTGTAGCGTCATAGCTCACAGCAACCTCCAGCTCTTGGGCTTAGGCAATTCTCTTGCCTCATGGGACTACAGGCACCCACCACAATGCCCGGCTATTTTTTGTTGCAGTTTGGCCAGGGTGGGTTCAAGCCTGCCACCTATGGTATATGAGGCCAGTACCCTACCCACTAAGCCACAGGCAATGCCCACACAGGCCGATTTCTTCAAGCATTTTCCTTGCATTCTCTTCTAGTATTTTTAGTTTCATGTCTTAAGTTTAGATCTTTTATCCGGTGAGAATCAATTTTTACTAACGGTGAAAGGTAAGGGTCCAGTTTCAGTCTTCTACAGGTCGCCAGCCACTTCACCCAGCACCATTTGTTAAATAGGGAATCTTTCCACCAATGAATGGCTTTGATAGGCTTATCAAAGAACAAATGACAGTAGGTGGCTGGGTTCATCTCTCGGTTCTCTATATTCTGTTTCATGTATCTACCTCTCTACTTTTGTACATTTATAGTATAAAGTCTGGTAACATGATTCCTCCTGATTTTTTGTTTCTGAGTAACGTATTGGATATTGGAGGTTTTTTCTGATTCCTTATAAAACAAAGCACTATTTTTTTCAAGATCTTTAAAGTATACCAAGGGTGCTTTAATAGGGATTGCTTTGTGTAGTACAGACATTTTAACAATGTTGATTGTTCCCAGCCATGAGCATGGTATGTTTTTTCGTTTGTTAACATCTTTAGCTATTTCTTTTCTCAGAGTTTCATAGTTCTTTATAGAGAACTTTCACGTCCTTTGTTAGGTAAACTCCCAGATAGTTCATCTTTTACTACTGTAAAATGAATAGAGTCCTTGACTATTTTTTTAGCTTGACTACTGTTGGTATATATAAAAGCTATTAATTTTTAAGTATTGATTTTGTAACCTGAGATACTGCTGCATTCCATGATCACTTCTCAGAGTTTTGTAGTGGAGTCCCTAGGGTTTTCCAGGTATAAGATCATATCATCCGTGAAGACAGAGAGTTTGACCTCTTCTGACCCCATTTAGATACCTTTGATCCCCTTCTCTTGCCTGATTGCGATGGCTAAAACTTCCATTACTATGTTAGCAACCATCTTCTTTCTTTGTTCATATCTTCCTGTAAATAACATCAACAGAAGATCATAAACAGAAGTTAGGCCACATTAGATTGAGCCACAAGTGGTAGGTTTTGGAGTAGAGATATTACCTATACTATGTACATTATTCACAAGTTTTTGTTTGTTTGTTTCAGACAGACTCTCACTATGTCACCCTCGGTAGAGTGCCATGGCATCACAGCTCACAGCAACCTCCAGCTCTTGGGCTTACGAGATTCTCTTGCCTCAGCCTCCCAAGTAGCTGGAACTATAGGCACCTGCCACAACACCCGGCTATTTTTTGTCATTGTTTACTGACCTGGCCCAGACCGGGTTTGAACCCACCAGCCTAGGTGTTTATGGCGGGTGCCGTAACTACTGTATTACAGGCACCGAGTCTATTCAGAAGTTTTAGTCAAAAATTGTTTATTTGGAGGTAAACACCCATGGGACAGTTATGAATTTATTCAAGAATAATTAAATGTAAGAAATATCATATTTTAAATGAAATTATCCTGGCTTGCATCTTTTAACCAATAAGATGATAGGATACCCAAGGATTTGGGAAGCTCCATCCATTCTCCTTGAGATTTGATAAGAATCTAAAGCAGTGGTTCTCAACCTTCCTAATGCTTCCTAACGTCACAACCCTTTAATACAGTTTCTCATATTGTGGTGACCCCCAACCATAAAATTATTTTCGTTGCTACTTCATAACTGTAATTTTGTTACTGTTATGAATCATAATGTAAATATCTAATATGCAGGATGTATTTTTATTGTTAGAAAGAGACTGTGACCCACAGGTTGAGAACCACTGAGCTAAAGCAACTGACACACCCAGAAGAAAGAAGAGTCCCTGCTATGTACAGAAGAACGCAGGGCATCCCTAGCCTGCAGGCTGGCAACAACACACACAGGGGCTGGAAAGTGGCCTCTAGGCTCGGCGCCTATAGCTCAACCGGCTAAGGC
>NW_003852678.1:209621-216574 GCF_000181295.1 Otolemur garnettii
CGTATTAATAACCAAGTTCTATGAAACATTCAAGTCTGCTCTAAAAAAAAAAAAAAAAAAAAAAAGAAAGTGGCCTCTAATAACCTAAGGCTAAGTATCCAGTTATTAATTGTCCATTAAAGTGGTTCAGCAGTGATGTGGAGGACCCAGTCTAGACAGTATCAAATAGACCCAGACCCTACCAGAGCCCCTCGTTACTACAGGAGTCCTACTAGTTGTCTATAGTGACTGTAACTTGCTCTCAGTTGCCCTTCCTGAATAAACTTTGTTTCTTGCTTAAAAATAAATAAATAAATAACAACAATAGAAAAACTAGCTGGTGTTGTAATGAGTGCCTGTAGTCCCAGCTACTTAGGAGGCTGAGGCAGGAGGATCGCTTAAGCCAAGGAGTTTGAGGTTGCTGTGAGCTAGGAAGAGGCCACAGCACTCTACTCAAGGTAGAAAAGTGAGACTCTATCTCAACCAAAAAAAAAAAAAAAAAAACCCCATAGAGAGAAGGAAAGGCTGGGCCTTGCCATGAAGCATGGGTGCAGACATAGCAGGGCAGCCTCCAGGGAGCCGACCAGGGACACACTGACCCCAGACGACTAAGGCACCATCACCACTGCTGCCCACCCAGGAGATAGAGGCCCCAGACCAGGTAGGTGGCAGAACAGCCAGCTCCAGGTTCCAGAGCTCATCCTGACAGAGCTCATCCTGAGACTGTCCCAGGGAGATGGTGGAAGGAGAAACCAGGACCCCAGCCGGATATCTAGATAGAGCTCAAGAAGTCGCTGGGCGCCATAGCAGGAACCAGTCATCAGAAGGACAAGCACATCCAACCACAAGAGGATACAGAGTGAGGCCAGAGTCACACTGGACAATAACGGAGACCTCAGAGCACCAGCCAACGTGGCTTAGGCCCAACATGACCTCCACTTGAGGATTCAGTCTTATTTCAGCACTACGTGATAACACAGCCACGTGACCTCCACTTGAGGATTCAGTCTTATTTCAGCACCATGTGATAACACAGCCACATGACCGCCACTTGAGAATTTAGTCTTATTTCAGCACCACGTGATAACATAGCCACATGACTGCCACTTGAGAATTCAGTCT
The DNA here is from genome assembly GCF_000181295.1 of Otolemur garnettii. Classification (NCBI taxonomy): domain Eukaryota; kingdom Metazoa; phylum Chordata; class Mammalia; order Primates; family Galagidae; genus Otolemur; species Otolemur garnettii. The sequence continues at coordinate 210,723 of NW_003852678.1, forward strand.
TATTTCAGCACCATGTGATAACATAGTCACGTGACCTCCACTTGAAGGCTCAGTATTGCTTCAGCACCACGTGGTAACACAGCCACATGGCCTCCACTTGAGAATTCAGTCTTATTTCAACACCATGTGATAACACAGCCATGTGACCTCCACTTGAGGATTCAGTCTTATTTCAGCACCACGTGGTAACACAGCCATGTGGCCTCCACTTGTAGGCTCAGTATCGCTTCAGCACTACGTGATAACACAGCCATGTGACCTCCACTTGAGGATTCAGTCTTATTTCAGCATCACGTGATAACAGTCACGTGACCTCCACCTGGAGGCTCAGTATTGTTTCAGCACCATGTGATAACATAGCCACTTGTCGTCCACTTGAAGGCTCAGTGTTATTTCAGCACATGATAACACAGCCACGTGACCTCCACTTGAAGGCTCAGTATTTCAGTACCACATGATAACACAACCATGTGACCTCCGCTTGAAGACTCAGTCTTATTTCAACACCACGTGATAACACAGCCACATGACCTCCACTTGAGGGCTCAGTATTATTTTAGTACCATATGATAACACAGCCATGTGACCTCCACTTGAGGGCTCAGTATTATTTCAGCACCACGTGATAACACAGTCATGAGGAGATGACATGAGGGAGGAGGTGGAGACTGACCATGAGCTCACAGGTGCACATCCTGGCAGGGAGGGAGGGCACAGTCTCTAAAAACAAAGCCCTAGGGGCCAAGTGCAGAGGAGAGGACCAGTTTGCCCCACCCACAGCAGCTATCACTGGGCAGCAGCCTCCATTCAGAGCTGATTCCAGTTTAGGCCTGAGGGTCCAAATCCAGACCAGAGAGAGGTAAGTCTAGGCCCCTGAAAGCCATGGGTGCTGGACAAAGGCCCTGGCCCTCAGTGGCCTAGGTAATGCACTCTCTTTGTGCCACCAAAGAGACAAGACACAGATGCCCTGACAACGCCCAGAGACAAATCCCAACTGAGAGGTGGTACCATGTGAGACAAGGAACCCAGAAGCGACGAGACGTGGTCTCTATCTCCCAGAACTGAGTCCCAGCCCAGCCATGTAACCACCACCTGGGCTGAGATGAGATGACAGAGCCCCTCCCCAGCCTGGCTTCTGGTGCCACCCCGTAGGGCTGCCATCCCTGTCTGCCCTGCCACCTCCCAGCAGGAGGAACAGGTTTCGAGCTGAGAAGAAAGGGCAGTGAAGTACGCCACCATGCAAAGCTAGGCTGCTGAGGGCCAGGAAAGTGAGAAACTCCAAACCCCAAGGCCACACCCACTGCCCCTGTCCTTCCCCCCACAGCCAACATCCATAGGCAACACTCAGGAAACACCAGTGGATCCACTTAAAAGGCCACTCTTAAGAGACAAACGATCATTATAACACATTGGAAACCCAGTGTCAACAGGAAAATGGTCTCAACTTGCCAGGGATAGCCAGTCAGCAGGCTCTGTTCTGAGGCTTGGGGCTCCCCCAGGACCCCAACTTACAAAGCCTTGGCCTCCATGGCTGGTGGAGGGAGGCCCCAGCCGCAGTGCCAGCCATGGCCCCAGAGCACATCTTGTTCACTCCAGCCCCCAGGCCACAGCATGCCCATCACCCAGCAGTCGGGACCAGGGAGAGGAGCTGTGCCCCGGACCATGTGGTGCCCTGCTGCCCTACCTTCTTTCAACAAGTCGGTGATGTCTGCTTGGTACCGGTTTCCCACTCGAATCTCCCCTTTGTCAGCCAGCAGGGTCTTCTGCTGTGGGTCGTAGACTAGAGAATAGAAGAAGAAATCCTAAAAAACACCACATAAGACAAAGGTGTCAGCACGTGCCCTCGGAGGTGGGGAGGGGCCTGGGGGACAGCGGCTGCTGCAGGGGTCTTGAGGGTAGAGGGGATACCCCTGCCCGACACTGTTGTGGCAGCTACAACAACAGGAGAAGAGAAAGAAACACAAATACTAAGGACGAGGAGAGACCTGACATGACTCTCAGAGAGGACAGGGACTGCCTGGAAAGCCCAAAGAGCTGACAGACTTAGACTCAAGAGTTCAGCCAGTGTAGCTGACATTTCTAGCCGTAGAACCATTTGTAATTTAATTTATGAAAAAAGTGTTAAAGTGGCTCATGCCTGTAATCCCAGGACTCTGGGAGGCTGAGGCGGGTGGATTGTCCAAGCTCAGGAGTTCAAGACCAGCCTGAGCAAGAGCCAGACTGTCTCTAAAAATAGGCGGGCATTGTGGCAGGCACCTGTAGTCCCAAATACTTGGGAGGCTGAGGCAAGAGGACTGCTTCAGCCCAGGAGTTTGAGGTTACTGTGAGCTGTGATGCCATCGCACTTTACAGAGGGCAACACAAGTGAGACTGTCTCAAAAAAAAAAAAAAATTAAAGAGTAAGGAAAAGGGGTGGTACCTACAGCTCAAAGGAGTAGGGCACCAGCCCCATATACAGGAAGTAGTGGGTTCAAGTCCAACCCCAGCCAAAAAAAAAAAAAGAATAAGGCAAAGCAGGAGGCCACACAAAGCTGACACTCTGGGTAGAGCCTTGGATGCCTCTCAGTTGTGACAAGACATGTTAGCAGATGGATAACCACAACATGTTCTGAACTCAATGCTACGGAGTATTAACAGGAGCAGTGGGCACAGCCCTCCTCACTATGACGCTGTCTCTGGCAGCCACCCCCACCCCCAGTGGAACTCAGGTGCTGCACAGCCTTTCCCAGCCTCCCCTGTGGGTGTCCTGACACGTGGCTGTGCGCTGTGGAAACCGTGACCAGCTGATTTTGGTCATCTTTACACCATCCTGGAGTCATCACCCCATGTGCTCTGGTGACAGGTGTGGCAGCTCACTCTCCTGTTTGTGTTTCATCTTCCTTGGCTAACTTTTAGATCTGGGGACCCTCATCCCATTTCCTCTTGTGCTGTGTTCTGAATGCTACCTGCTCTGCATCTTTTTTCTCAACACCTGCCTCTGAACACTAGGATGTCATAGCACAGTGTGCACAAGAGCAGGCGCAGAGTCTTTGTCTTGCCAACAAAGTACGTGGCTTGCCCAGGTCAAGCAACTGGGCTGAGGCACCCACAAGACCTGCTATGCACAGATTCTTTTTTTTTTTTTTTTTTTTTTTGAGACAGAGCCTCAAGCTGTCCCCCTGGGTAGAGTGCCGTGGCATTACAGCTTATAGCAACCTCCAACTCCTGGGCTCAAGCGAGTCTCTTGCCTCCGCCTCCCAAGTAGCTGGGACCACAGGCGCCCGCCACAACGCCCGGCTATTTTTCGGTTGCAGCCGTCATTGTTGTTTGGCGGGTCCGGGCTGGGGATTCGAACCCGCCACCTTAGGTGTATGTGGCTGGCGCCTTAGCCGGTTGAGCTATAGGCGCCGAGCCTATGCACAGATTCTTATGCTATTTCTTCAGATTAATGAAAACCAGGCAGCCTGCATTCTGTCCTCAATGTTTGCTAACCAAAGCAGGATGGGTCTGGCCCCTCTGTGCCATGGTTGGTGAGTTGGGTTTTCTTACTGCCATGAGTCCATTTGTCAGGACTTTATCTGTGAAGACCACAGGAGGTGTGAACAGGTGCACGAGCCCCCAGGCTGACATCATCTGCTTCTGCCAGCCCCACATGAGCAATGCCCCCCCTCCCTGTTAAATTCCATCCTAACCTCAGGCCTGTTCAAACTACCCGGCTGGAGAGTGGGGAAGCCACTTCCTGCGTCTTGTGAGTGTCAGGCACCCTGCTGACGCTATCACTTCACAACTGCAGACTGCCTAGACGGTTAAGTGAAAAATGAGCCATGAAGACTGCTTTGGTTGTCTGCAGAAAAGCACCATCCCCACCTGCCTGGCCGTTTCTGGCCAGAAACACACAGCATGGACAGCCCTGTTACCATGTCTGCACCTCAGAGCCAGCCTTGCTGCTCACATACACCTCTGTGCCCACAGGCAATGGTGGCCTTCTCTGTGTGGCACTAACTGCAACCCTTAGACCCCCATGTAAACTCCCAGTTTCCTGGGAAGCAGGTCTCTCCTGGGCCTCCTGTGTGCCAGGCCTCTCTGCACCCATCCCCTGTGCCCACGGGCCTGCTCCAGGCCAAGCAACAGGAGTGAGGTCACCACTTCCTCAGGACCACACAGGACAAAGGGTGTGGGGCTTAGCTTGGGACACCCATGGCCAATAACCAAGGCAAAGAGAGTGGCACACCAGCACCCCAGGGTTGTGCAGAGGGGACCAGAGCACTGCAGGAGTGGGACTTGGACCCAGGGCTCTAGCCTTGCCTAGCCCCAGTTTCCCAGAAACTGTGATGTGTCCTCTATACAACCAACTACTAAAAAACACTCCTGACCTACCTGGCCCCAGAAAACCCTACCTTCCCACTAGCTATTCTTGGGAAACACACAGCACCACACTCTTGCTCGGGGTGACTTTGCTCCTTAGAGGCATGTGGCATTGTCTGGAGACACCCCTCGTTGACACAACTTGGGAAGCGGAATCTGGGTGTATATGGCAGTCCTAGAGATCGCCTCTAGTCAGGAAGAGAGGAGCCACCCAGGATTCCATCCACTGCCTAAGGGAGGCCAGGTGAGCCTCCTGCAGGGACTTGGGTGGCCCCCACCCCACCCCCTACTCTGTCCTCCCCAGGGGGACCTCTCCGTCAGCTGTCCAAGAACAAGTGGTCCCCAGAGCAGGCAGTGGGGGAATTGGAGGGAGCCCTGCTCCCAGGAATCTGGACTTAGGGATGGGGAGCATAGGAGGACACCTAGCAATGCCTGCCAGGACATGATGCTGTTCCCGTTGAGTGGCCGGCGAGCCTCACCTCCCGCTCCAGGTAGGACTTGAGGGACTCGGTCTCGTTGAGCAGAGTGACGCTGCACTTGCCCCTGCAAGAGAAGGACCAGCAGGCTGGAGGGGAGAAGGCGGCGGGTGGGGGTGGGGGGCGGGGGCGCCCGGGCGGGGCGGCGGGGCTACCTGATGTGGGTGGCAGGCAGGGACTCCAGCTGCCGGGACAGAAACAGCTCCCGATGCCGCAGCTGGTGCTTGAGTTTCTCGGGCAGGTCCATCATTTCTGGGTTCTCCATTTCCTCTTCAATTTCCCCTGAAGGGATGGAGAGTTCACGAGTCAGCACAGCCGCAGCACTGCCAGACTGAGGTCCACCCACCCTGTGCAGGCCTAGCCTGGGTCACTGTGGCCATCCTAGAATGCTCGCTCCCCTGGCCTCCTGGCTCCATGCTGCTGCCCTACCCTGGGCAGCCAAGCACTCCCATGAATGGGCCTATAGATGCTCAGGACCAGGGCTCAGAGAGGAAGAGAAGGGGGACAGCATGCAGGACTGGTATTGGAAGCAGCAGGCAAGAAGGGAAGAAGGGAAACCAAGGCAGCAACTACCATAGGCCCAGGACAGAAGAGTGAGGGGCAGATGCCCTCTGTGCTCGTGCCCCATCTCCCAGGCCCCAGGCCCGCTGCAGCCCTCCCTGTACCAACAGGATGCTCCTCAGGGCCAGGCTGCAGCAAGGCTGGACTATAGGCTGACATTGGGCCATAGGCACAAGCATGCAGGCTGCCCACCCCGCCCAGGGACACAGATAGGAGACACCTTACCTTCCTCACCGTTGTCGGCCCCTGGTCCGGCTTTATAGCAGACTGACAAGGCTATGTAACAGAGAGCCCATGGCAGAGTTAGCGCCAGCCCAGCAACTTGTCCCTGCCCATGGTATGGACCCAGGGCTCCATGGCCAGGGGCCAGGCAGACAGTTGTGGTGAAGACCTCCCAGCCCTGACTTCCCAGCCACCGACCAGCTGGGTACCTGCATCCCCAAGGCAGAGCCTGTAAGCCCTCCTCTCAGA
>NW_003852678.1:216742-245982 GCF_000181295.1 Otolemur garnettii
AGCCAGCACACCTCCCCCAGCCTCATGTCCTCAGCTGAAGTCCCCTTTGCAGAGGGTGCCTGGGCAGCTGTCCAGGCAGCAAAGCCCAAGGCAGCTCTGCCAGCACCTCCAGGCGCCGTGTGAACTGGGATCTCACCCTTTGCCCCATCCCAATAGTTCCATGAGAACCTTAAAGAAAACCAGACCCCTGACACCTGTGACCATATTACATGGGGGCTCTCTCCTGGAGCAACCTTGGCTGGGGGCCATGCTCTGGCAGGTTACAGCACAACTGAGGTCACAGCACCCTCAAAGGAAGTAAAGGACCCAGCCTGCCACCAGGTGCCCAGGGACAGGAACCCCAGTGCTCTGGGCCGCTCATGGACATGCACAGTTTAACAGCAATGCCAGCTTCCCTGGGATGCATGGGCAAGCAGCACTGTGCCACAGCCAGGGCCCCCAGCCAGCAGTTCCCACAGTAGGTCTCCAACACGGAAGAGGAGCCCACCTTACCATAAACATGCCCGGCCCTGCAGGTCTGCACTCTGCTGAGCCACTGAACGCCCTCTGGAACGCACCCTCACGGACCCAAGACCCCTGCTCTTGTCCTTGGCACCTGAAGGGTGCAGCACTCGGGGACAGGATGCATAAGGGTGTGTTCCGGCTCTAACGATCCCCTTCACTGGCCAGGTATAGCCAGGGTCCGACTCTCCCATGAAGCTGGACAAAGCTATGGCCAAGTGGCTGCTCCCTCTAGGCAGCCAGGGGGGCTGGTCCACCCTGAACTCAGGGTCTGGGGCCCAGCCTGGTTGTACTGACCCCACGGGCAGCTCCAGCATGCGTCCCACCAGGATACGGAAAACAGAGAGAGGAGAGACGCTCCTTCTCAAAGCAACCGCTGGGGCCCCAACTCACCAGAAAGTGACAGGCCCAGGGGTCCAGTGGGGAGCCCCATCAAAGAGAAGGGGAGTGGAGGGAAGGTCCAGCCCATCCTCAATGCCCCCCAGAGCAAGGGGAGGCAGGCCAAGTTGCCACCCTGCACTCACCCTACAGTGCCTGGGGCTGCAAATAGTGTCAAGGTCCTTCCACTTGATCTGGCGCCACCACAAGGGGCCTTGGACCTCCACACACTAAGAGCTCGGCCCCACCAGGGACAAAGAGAAAACTAACTGTTCCCAGTCAGACCTCACCAGGCTCAGGGGATACCACCTGGGCAACCAGGTAGGAGCTGCAACTTGCTGAGTGTCCTCCTGCCCCAATCCCCAAGGGCCTCAGCAGGAGGATGGCATGCAGCTGCCCCTCGGCACCAGCAGGCTTGCTCTGCACACCTCTGCCCACGAGGCCCCTGCACCTGCTTTGCCTGGGGCCGGGCACTCTTGCTCTGCGTCTGGTTCACCAGGTGGAAGCTTTACCTGCTCACTAGCACCAGCAGCAAACTAAGCCAGGCCACCCCAAGGCATGAAGGTGCAGCCCCCAGCCTGCCCCTGCAGCAGTCCTCGCAGGCTCAAGTGTAAAGTGTAAAGAGGAAGTGGAGAGGGACTTGCTTTCTGAAAACACTGTTCAGGGCACCAGTGGAAACCTCTCAGTAAAGTAAAAACGAACACAGCATCCACAGGCCAGGCAACAGTCCCGGGCCCCAGCCTGGACCATCCCAGAACTGACCCATCGGCAGGACGGCCCAACCAGCTCTGAGAAGCCTCCAAAAGCAATGATAGAAGAAAAAACAAGACGTTTCCACCAAGGACAGGTATGCCAGTCATGCCCACAAGAAGCACACAAAAGACATGGAAAGGGGCAGATCCCAGAGATGCCGTACACACATACATCACTAACCCAGCCCCCAAGCCCCACATGGGTGGACCCAGCACTCAGAGCTCCTGTAGCTACTGGAAAGGACAGGTGAGGTCAGAGCAATCAGGAAGGTGGCCAGCTGGGCCAGGACCCTGAGAGTGCACCCTGGGGGAGGCAAGACCTACCCAGCCCTGCACACCCACCCTGTCCGCCAATAGGCCACGGGGCAGCTGCTGGAACTCACTTGCGTGCTTGTCCGCGAGGGCGATGAGGGTGCTGGAGATGTCGCGCCTCCGGTAGAAGCACACCACCTTGGCCTCCACGTTCCCGTTGGCTGTCTGCAACAGCAGGGCACAAGCACCTAAGAAACACCGCCACCCAGCAGAACTCCCAGACGGGCTCCAGGCTGGACCCACCTGCCTGTGGCTCTGTCCCATCCAGGACCTTAGGTGTAACCACAACCTCGTTTCAGCACTCCGGCCACAAACAGGTCAAAGGGAGCAAGTCTCAGAGCACAAATAAGACCCCTGGGAGGGTACAAGCCCAGACTTCAACCCACCTTGACCGACCCTCTCCTCTCAACTTCCACCCACTCCGAGCACCACCTGGGAACTCTGGAGAATGTGTTTCAGCAAGGAAAAGCCCTGTCAAGCTGGCAGGACTCAGAGGCTCTGGGAACCAGGCACAGCAGGCGCCACCCTCCAACAGTGGAATTCAGCCAGATCCCGCACTGCCCTCAGCCTGAGTGGCAGAGACCCATCCTGCTCCTCTGCACCCCAAGGTGAACATGGAGGGTGGCAAGCTGCCAGGCTTCAGTTTGGATCCACATATAAAACAGGAAAAGGGCTAGGTGGGACTGGGAACCTGTGCACTAGACCTTCAACACCCATGGCTGCTACAAGACGGCCAAGCTGACAATATGCAGGAATTGGGGTTGGACTGAGGGGCTGTAAGGGGAACTAACAGGAGCTCACATAATGTCTGCAGTGAGGTGGGGGCCATAACCCTGTGGCTCCAGTCCTGCAAGTGCACAGTGCACTGTCATTTACGACACCAAGCAAGGGCCTGCCACAGTGCCACCCAAAGCCTCTCCTTGCAGTGGGACACTACCTAACCTCTTTCCTCCCATTCAGTTACACATCCCACCATGTGTCAGCATGGACACCACACTCTGAGGCACCTCACTTATCCCATTGGTCAAAGTTCTCCTGCTTTGGCCACTGGAGGCCGATTTGGCTGGCTCCTGGGTCTCCCTGACACGCCCCATCATGTTTAGGTTGTTTCAGTGATTAATGTGAAGTCTGGAATGTGAAAGCACATCGTGACATTTGCAGTGATATGTGAAACCAAATGCCCGTCAGCCTGCCCACCCTCAGACACCACAGCTGGGGTCAAGTCACTTCAGTGCCTGTTCCATGATGACCACTAACCAGGCAGAGATGGCAGGCTAGCTCCAATATGGTCCTCTGGCCCAGGTGCTACTTCCCAAGTTTGATGATCGGCAACACAGATTCTCCTGCTAAGGTTGATGCTCAGCAGCAGAGCTCAAAACACTGGAGGGCCTGGCTGCTGTGGTCCTCTTGGCATCCTGGGGGACCCCACCTACCATATACTGGTAGTGCATGCCCCCCATGACCTCTAACGCTCCCCTTTTCAGCTGGCCACCTTCCGTGGGGTTGCAAGTGTGCAGGGTACAGGACTTGCTGAGCCGGCCTGGCCTTCTCCCCCAGATAGCGCCACAGAAAGGTGCGTCTGGGTGGTGCTCCGCTGTACTCCCTAAAGACATCTCCCACCACGCTCTGATGTTTTAACGTGTGCCTTGACGGAGCCACCATTTTTCTTCCAGAATGTTGTGTTCTCCTTGCTGCTCCCTTCTACTTTCTGAGAGTGTCTTCAACTTTATCACCTGACCCTTTAATTCCATTTTTTTTACTTCTTCTCTTTAATTCTGCCCACGTTTCCTGGTACACCTCCCCTCCTCTGGGTGGGTGGCTCTGCTCTGCTGTGCTCCCTGCAGCTGTTCTCCTCCCAGCTCTGCCCCACACATCCCTACTTGCTCCTATGCTCACAGTCCGGAAAAGCTCAAGATTCCCAGCAGGGAAGGCCAGTGCACACTACCATGCATGGTGATGGCTCTTGGTCTGCTGCCTGCAGGCCACCAGTGCCCTGGCTCCCAGGAGAAGCTCTGAGGCTTTCCCAAGCCTCAGCCCAGAGTGGAGGTTGCCCCACAGGAGAGCTGGATACTAACCCATGCCTGTGTCCAGCCCCTAGTCCCTGCAGCAGTCCAGTGTGGGGCTCTGCAGGACCCTATGGCCCCTAAACAGACTTTTGACTGGTCTTCTACACTGTCCGTGTAGATCACACACCCCACCTCCCACCCCTGCACACGGCTGCTTCCAGGTCATCCCTCTACAGGTGGTAGCTCCTTTACCCTTTGGGCACTGCTATTCCTTCCCTGCTACTTTGGGGAGGGTGCCAGCCAGAGAACAGAGGTGAAATAACCACGACCAACCAGCCATGGGCAGCCCCCAGCCTCCTGTCCTACCCCTGGAGTCCTGGAGTTTCACACTGATGTCGCTGGCCATGCTCTGCCATGGGTCCTACAAGTTTCCTCAGGCATGCTGAGCACCTGGACCTATGGTCAGACCGCTGGGGATCCCCAGTAAGGCACTCAGCCGCTCTGCCTTGAGCTGCCATGGAAAAGACAGGCAGTGCCCCTCCATGCCTGCACAGAAATACCTATCTCCACCCCGACTTCTAAGCTACCACAGGTCACATGGCCTGGCCCTGAGGAGCTTGGACATGTGAGGTACCATCCTTGCAGAATCCTGGGGCAAGCAGGATGCTGCCAAGTGAGCTTGGCACCATATCTGATGGAAACCCACATTGTGAGAGGCTAGAACCCAGCCCGACAGCCCCCTCAGGTGGCTGCCGTGTGCAACTGCACTCTGGCACTGCGCCAGAGGTGGGGGGGGGCTGGCTGGCTGGCTTCCAAGAGGCAGGTTGCTACTGAGGCATCCCTGCCTCCCAGAAGGCAGGGCTGCCAGCAGCTGGGCGTTCAAGGCCAGCGAGGCCCACCTCAAGTATATGCTGAGACACACGAGTGGATAGCTAGCAGTCCAGCACTCAGGAAGGCCAGCCATTGTGACCGGAGCTCCTGTGGAGATGCTAGCCACCTGAGGCCCCTGCGGGCTGTGAGCAGGGCCAGCCACTTAGTGCCTGCCATGAGGTGCCCACCAGGGATCAACAGATCCTGCAAGCAGGTAGGGCCTCTGCCCAGTGGGCTCAGGGACATCTGGTCACTGTACATGCTACCAACAGACCTGGTACTCAAGCCAGGAGGGCACTTCAGGGGAATACACATCCCTTCTCCACTCTCCTTGCCCCCAAGCTGGTGGCTGATGCCATAGACAAAAGCCCTGAGTGAGCTTGGCAGGCCTGACCCACACCATGCCCTGCCAAGGCACCCACAGCCCAGGACAGGGCTCAGGGCCACAGTCTGAGGCAGCATGATGCCTGCCCCACTGGGGAGACAGGCATTTCTCCCACTGTGACATGTCCCCATCTCATCCTGACAGTCCCACATCAGCATGGCCACTAGGCCTAGGTCAGGGGAGGCACTTCTCACAGACACACCAAGGTCGCCCCAAGGGTCCATGCGTGATGACCGGCAGCTCCAGCTGGGAGCACAGGGAAGCTGTTAAGTGCCAAGTGACCAGCCCTGCGCTCTGCTGGGAATGTGTCCACAGTGGGGGAAATGCCTGTCTCCACCCCAACTTCCAAGCCACCACAAGACAGAGCAGAAGACAGAGGGGTCAGGCCTGGAACCACACCCATGCCACCCCCCAATCCCTAGTAGGGGGCACAGTGGCTGCCCTGGAGGTCACTGCAGATGCCACTCATGGTAGAGGGGCTGCCTAGCCCTCACAGATACCACCGGCTATGGTGGCAGAGCCAACAGCCCCCAAGGAGCCTGTGCTGTGAGCTGACAAGGAGGTAAGCAGGGGCAGGGACAGGCAGGGGCTGGGCAGCCTCCACCGTAAGCCCACCCAGGCTAGCCACCCTGAGCGCTGCTGCCCTTGGTTTCTGGATAGACTCCAGAATCATCCCATCTGCTCAGGCCCCTGAGGGGACATCTGCACCTCTGATGGACCCCCAGGTATCACCTAGGGCCTTGCCAGAACCCCTATGCGGCCACCAGGAACTGGCTTAGTCTCCAGGGGAGGCCCACATGGTGACACAGGCCCCAGTCCCTGAGGCCTGAGCAGGCAGTGGCCCAAGGACAGCCCCAAAGCCAAAGGCCACCCACTCTGGGTGGGGTTGGGGGGGGGGTATAGTCTTGTCCCACACGGCAGCCCCCGTCAGAGCTCAGGGACAGAGACAGACACTGGGAACCCAGAGGGTGCAATGTTGAGCCCAACACTCCTCAAGTGACAGAATCACCACCCCTCCTATAACAGTAGAAGGCGGCTGCCAGGGCCCACGCTACCTTGTTGAGCTCCTCAATCCTGCGGATCAGGTACGGGTTGCTGGAGGAATTCTCAAAGTACACATAGTCTGCGGGAAGTCAGAGGAAGCATCAGTCACAGCACTGCACCTGAGCCCATCTCAGGGCCACCTCCCACCTCCAGGCCGCTTGCTCCACTCCCCTGGGACGGGGTGAGGTGGGGGCAGAAGGCGTGGGACAGGCAAAGCCCCCACACCATCCAAGGGAGGGGACTGAAGCCAAAACTCATGGACAGCAGGGATTGCTAGAGCCTGGGGACACCTCCCCACAGCCTACAGCCAACTTGGGCACAGCATCCCAACAATCACAGCCCCCCACCGGCCCCCACCCTGCCCTCCAAAAACAACCAATGTAGCAACCACCAGAAAGCAGGCCAGGGCTCCCTGGGTTGCAGGCACAAAAACAGGGCAGGTGCTCAAATAATTACAGGGTCACCCTCATTAGCGTTCAGGGACAGAGAAAGACACCAGTGGCCCAGAGGTGCCATGGTGACCTCTCTGGGCTCTCTGGGAATGGCTGAACACAACTCTTCCCTCAGTGATGAGACAACATGGGTCCAGCCTTCTCACCAGACAGTGAGTGATGGAATCTTCCAGAGACCAGGAGGCTCACCCTGAGAGCCAACAGAGGCCCAACCTGGGACCAAGAGGGCTGCAGGGGGTCAGCCCAGGGAGCAGGCGAAGCTATGTCCTCACGACCCTGGTCAGCGAGCAGCCCAATCTGCTCAACTCTGCAGACAAGGGCTGACCAAGAGGTTCACTGGTTATAATCGGCCCAAATGCCCACAGTGGGTACAGACTTAACAAACCACACCCCTCAGCATCCCAGAGCTCAGCCCTTCTCTGTCCAGGTGAACCTCAAGTCTGTGGTGCTAGGACCTCCAGGGAGAGCCCGAAGAACATCGCTCTCCTTGGCACACACCTGAAGACAAATACCCATGAGGGCACATGTGTACAGACACACACGAGGGCAGAGCCGTGAGGATGCACCTGCAAGCACATGCGGGGGGAGGGGGCACATGTGTACAGACACACGAGGGCAGAGCCGTGAGGATGCACCTGTGAGCACGTGCGGGGGGGAGGGGGCACATGTGTACAGACACACTCCCATGCACTCTGCTTCCTCAGTTAACCTGGGATCACCAACAATGTGGCTATAGCGCCATAGAGCACCATGGAAACATTAAAGACCCAGAAAGACACCCCCACAGTACTCAGAGGGACAGGCACAACTGACAGGAAGAAAAGTCTGCAGAAAGTGGCAACGGCACAAGGCGATGGGAATGATCTGACCTTAGATTGTGGCTAAGCTTGTCCAACTCTGAAAATACTAAAATCCACTGAATTACACACATAAAATAGGTGAATTCCATCACACATAGATATCTCAGTGAGACTGAGAACAAAAAGTTTCAAATCAATAACCTAAGATTTTACTCTAAGAAACTAGACAAAGTACAAATTAAACATAAAATGATTAAACTTGCCAAAAACTGGGGGGAGGACCCACAATCCCTATACCAGGGAGCAAGCCCCCATCCAATCTGGGGGGGTCCATCTGTGCAAAGAAAGAGTCCTGGACAGTGAGCAGGAACAAGGTCCCGGCAGTTACACCACACAGGACCACAGTAGAAGGTGCCCTTTTGGGGAGGGTGGCCAGACAGACAGGCTGTGAGTGGTGGGGCTATGGGTAAACTCCACACACAGGAAACAGAAGGGCAGAAACAGCAGTGACCATGCAGAGGCCCGGGGAACATGGGGCATGAACTGTTCTGTGTCAGGATGGTCATAGCAGCAATTCAACTATATAGTTTACCAAAATTCACAAGCACTGAAAGGTGCACTGGATGTAAATTATGCTTTCATAAGCAAAGGCTAAATGGCAATTACTCAAGAAGAAATAAAGAGTAGAAATCAGGCTGGGCGGTAGCTCATGCCTGTGATCCTAGGACCTGGGGAGTGGGGGCACACTGGGAAGGTTTCCTGAAGTCAGGAGTTCGAGAGCAACCTGAACACTATGGAAAGACTGCATCTCTACAAAAAATAAAACTAAATGCTCGGCGCCCGTAGCTCAGTGGTTAGGGCACTGCTCACATACACTGGGGCTGGCAGGTTTGAACCCAGGCCTGTTAAACAACCATCACAACTACAAAAAAAAAATAGCCAGGCACTATAGCTGGCACCTGTAATCCCAGCTACTTGGGAGGCTGAGGCAAGAGAATCACTTAAGCCCAAGAGTTTGAGGTTGCTGTGAGCTATAATGTCACAGCACTCTACTGAGGGGGACATAGTGAGACTCTGTATCAAAAAATAATAATAAGATAAATAAAATTTATAATAATAAGAAAATTAGCCAGGGGTGGTGGACACCTATAGTCTTAGCTTCTTGGGGGTTGAGCAGGGAGGATGTCTTCAGCCCAGGAGTTTGAGGCTGCAGTCAGCTGTGATTACACCTCTGCACTCCAGCCTGGTTAACAGAGTGAGACCCTGTCTCTAAAAAAATTCATTAAATTAAAAATCAAAGAGAGGGTGAAAATCCAATGAAAAACAGAAAAATGACAGAAATAAAATCAAAGGAACCAAAATCTGATTATTTGTAAGATCAATAAATTGATAAGTCTATAGCCAGACTGATAAAGAAAAAAGGAGACATGGCACAAATAAGCAACATCAGGAAGGAGAGAGGAGAGGAGACAGCACTACAAAGCCTACAGATGTGAGGAAGGCTGAAGAAACCACCTGGAGCTTTACAGCAAGGACAACTGACATGAAAAGGACCAACTGCCTGAAAGGCACTGAATTCCAACAAGATGACAATGAATTCCAACGATGACAAAAATTCCAGACCCAAATGGCTTCATGGGTGAATTCTATTAAACTTTTAAGGAAAAATCAATACCAATTCTACACCCACTCTTCCCCAAAACAGAAGAGGAAACACTCCCCCCAACTCACAATGAGGCCACTATTACCCTGACACTAAAACCCAACAACCACACCACAAAAAATCCCCAAACCAATGCTCAACATGAACACAGATGCAAAACTTCTCAACAAAGTATTAGCAAATCAAACCAGCACCATTTAAAAAGGACAGTACATCTGAACCACTGTGATTTATCTGAGAATATACAGCTGGTTTTAGATTCAAAAATCAATGTAACTGGCAATACCTGTAGCTCAGCTGGCAGGGCACTGGCCACATACACCTAGGGTGGCAGGTTCAAACCCAGCCTGGGCCTGCCAGGCAACATGACAACTGCAACAAAAAATAGCCTGGCGTTGTGGCAGGCTGTAGTCCCAGGTACTTGGGAAGCTGAGGCAAGAGAATCGCTTAAGCCCAAGAGTTTGAGGTTGCTGGGAGCTGTGATGCCATGGTACTCTGTACCCAGGGTGACAGCTTGAGACTCTGTCTCAAAAAAAAAAAAAAATGTAACTTATCAAATTGACAGAATGAAGAAAAACCATATGATCATCTGAATAGACACAAAAGGATAATCTGGAGAAAAAATGCAGTATGTAGTCTAGCTAAAACATCTAAGCAAACTAGGAAATAAGACAACTTCCTCAACCTGACATCTGTGAAAAACCTACAGCTAACATCATACTTAATGGTGAGAGACTAGACGCCTCCTTGTATGATCAGGGACAAGGCGATACTGCCCACCCTCCCGACACTGCCAACCACAGTGGAAGGCCCAGTTCCAGGGATTCAGACTGGGCAGGAAGAAGGCAAACTTCCTATGTGCAGAGGACAAGGTTATCTGTATAGAAATTCCCAAAGAACCTACCCAAAAAGCTATTAAAATTAATGTTAACTGTTTAGTAAGCTCAAAGGATACAAAGATCAACATATAAAATTAGTGCTATTTTGGGTGGCGCCTGTGGCTCAAAAGGGTAGGGCACTGGCCCCATATGCCGGAGGCGGCGGGTTCAAACCCAGCCCCAGCCAAAAAAAAAAAGCTAAAATTAGTACTATTTCTAGGCACTGCTACAACATTTGGAAATTGAAATTTTAAAAGTACCATTTATAGTATTACATATTTCAGTGTAAATTTTACAAAAGATCTATAGATTTTTGTTTTTTTTTAATTTTGCTTTCAATTGGCTTTCAATCTTCTTAGTTTGAATTTTTTTTTATTTTATTTTGCTTTCTTTCTTTCTTTATTTTTTATGGAGACAGAGTCTCACTTTGTGGCCCTCAATAGAGTACTATGAAATCATAGATTATAGCAACCTCCAACCCCTGGGTTTAAGTGATTCTCTAGCCTCAGCCCCCCAAGTAGCTGGGACTACAGGCGCCTGCCAGAACACCCGGCTATTTTTTGGTAGAGATGGGAGTCTTACTCTGGCTCATGCTGATCTTGAACCTCTAAACTCAGGGCAATCCACCTGCCTCGGTCTGCCAGAGTGCTATGATTACAAGCATGAGCCACCACACCCAGCCAAGATCTACAGATTTTTAAGGACTGCAAGATCTATGCAAAAATTTACCAAAGATAGATCTAAATAAATGGTAATATATAAAGTCTCATGGATTAAAATACATGTAAACAAACTTCCTATAAATGTCTTAGGAGTAAATACTTCAGGCTGTGCTAGCCAAGAAGCTAAACCATGGATATCACGTAGGCACTAATATAACAATTTTCCACAAACTGTTTACCAACAAATTAAAGTAATTGAGTACAATTCTTTATGATACAGATGTTCTAATGAGATTTAACTTTGTTGTGAATGACAGAGTCTCACTTTGGGGGGATGACATTTTGCTTAATTGGGGTTCAAAGCCAGCATTCTCTACAATCAAAATCAACTGCAAATGCTCACCTCTCATGCTGACTGGTGGCTGAGTCTTGTGCTGAACCTTTAAACATCTTTCCGTTCAGACCAACGCTGACAGCAGCCCACATGTAGCTGGGTGCACTTAGCAAGTGTTCACAGAGCTGCCTCAGACTCCTACCTCCAGTAGTGCACAGTGAGCTCAGCAGGCCCAGGCTGCCCACGTTGCGTGTCCCAAAGGTTTCACCCTCGACCTGCTCCTGGAAGTTGACCCGAGACCTCAGGTCATGCCATACAGGTCACACCAACAATGAAATTTATGGTAGGGGCCTTGGGCCACGTGATATCAGCCTGACCTCTGAAGGGGCTTGGGGCTAAGTGACAAAGGAAAGCCACACAGGTCGTCAGCCATGACTATATGACTCATCTCCAATAAAAGCCCTACACCAGGGCTCAGGTGCATGGCTAGGTTAGCAATGCTCACCCTGTCATCACACATGGCCACGTGACTCCTGGGAAAGGATGCCTGGGAGGCCCCACCAGCCTCCCCGAGCCCTGCACTGGGCCTTACACCCTTTTTGCCACTATGAACTGAACTCCAGAGCACAAGTGCTTTGCTGAGTCCTACCTCTGGCAGATAATGGGAGCTGAGAGTGGTCTGGGGCACTCCAAGTGACAGCAATTTCCAGGGAGGCATTCTTTAACACACTGCTGGAGCTATCATGAAAGCCCAGGAAATGAGGCCACTACCAATTTGGGCAGGAGTGGAGAGTTGCCTCTGGCTTCACCTTGAACAGTAAAGACACTGTGTGAAGCTGTTTGTGACCCAGAGTTATCTGTTGCCAAAATGACTTTCCACAGTGTAAGATTTGCAAATCGCTCTTGTTTTGCCTTATGTTAAAATGAATTCATAAGGAACATTAACAAGTATTCAGTAAAACCTAATATCCAAAGTCATTCAGTGGTGGGTTTTTTGGGGGTTTTTTGCAGAACACTTCTTTCTTGTAATAATATATAAAACAAATTAAAGTATCAGGTGATGCCTGTGGCTCAGTGGGTGAGGCACCAGTCCCATATACCAAGGGTGGCAGGTTCAAACCCAGCCCTGGCCAAACTGCAACAACCTCCTGAGCCCAGGAGTTGGAGGTTGCTGTGAGCAGTGTGATGCCATGGCACTCTACCAAAGGCGATAAAGTGAGACTCTGTCTTTAAAAAAAAAAAAATTAAAGTGTCCATAACTACTCTATATATGGGGTTCCTCAGCTCACTCAAATTTGAAGGCATAGCCTACAGAATTCTTAAAATTCACCGACCTTCTTCATAAAGACGTAGGATTGAAATGTGTGTACAGGCTCGGCGCCTACAGCTCAACCGGCTAAGGCGCCAGCCACGTACACCTAAGGTGGCAGGTTCGAATCCCCAGCCCGGACCCGCCAAACAACAATGATGGCTGCAACCAAAAAATAGCCAGGCGTTGTGGCGGGCGCCTGTGGTCCCAGCTACTTGGGAGGCGGAGGCAGGAGACTCGCTTGAGCCCAGGAGTTGGAGGTTGCTGTGAGCTGTAATGCCACGGCACTCTACCCAGGGGGACAGCTTGAGGCTCTGTCTCAAAAAAAAAAAAAAAAAAAAAAAAAAAGAAATGTGTGTACATATTTTTGTTAAAAACATGTAAGTCTTCATTCTTCTCATTCATTCCTAATCTCAGCATTTTCTTTCTTTCTTTCTTTTTTTTTTTTTTTTTTGAGTCTCAGAGTCTCAAGCTGTCGCCCTGGGTAGAGTGCCATGGTGTCACAGCTCATGGCAACCTCAAACTCTTAGGCTCAAGTGATTCTCTTGCCTCGGCCTCCTGAGTAGCTGGGACCACAGGTGCCCACCACAATGCCCAGCTATTTTTTTTTTTCCCACTGTCTAGCAGGTCCAGGCCAGGCTCAAACCTGCCACCTTTGGTGTACGTGGCTGGCACCCTACTCACTGAGCTACAGGTACCAAGCCAATTTCAGCATTTTCACACACCCTCAGTGAATAAGCCAGATCCAAGACTGTTATTACTAAAAGAAACGCCACATTTACATTTGTCAGTGGCAACATGGGGTCACTGACAGATTTTTAACCAAGTTCCTTTTCTTTAGAGCAACAAGAACTTTCACCTGCGCATCCATCCCAAACCCTAAAGACTGACAACGTTCTCCAAACTCCTTTGAAAGTACTCTATTTTTTTTTTTTTTGAGACAGAGCCTCAAGCTGTCACCCTGGGTAGAGTGCCGTGACGTCACAGCTCACAGCAACCTCCAACTCCTGGGCTCAAGTGAGTGTCCTGCCTCTGCCTCCCAAGTAGCTGGGACCACAGGTGCCCGCCACAATGCCTGGCTATTTTTTGGTTGCAGCCATCATTGTTGTTTGGCGGGCGCTGGGCTAGATTCCAACCTACTATCTTAGGTATATGTGGCTGGCGCCTTAGCCACTTGAGCCACAGGCGCCATTTAAACAGCCATTTCTTTTTTTTTTTTTTCTGTTGAGACAGTCTCAGTATGTCACCCTCAGTAGAGTGCTGAAGCATCACAGCTCATAGCAACCTCAAACTCTTGGGCTTACGCAAGTCTCTTGCCTCAGCCTCCCAAATAGTTGGGACTATATGCACCCACTACAACACCCAGCTATTTTTTTGTTGTCGTTGTCCTCATTGTTGTTTAGCAGGTCCAGGCTGGGTTCAAACTCAGCCCCAGTGTATGTGGCTGGCGTCCTAACCACTGAACTATGGGTGCCAAGTCAGCCATTTCCATTTTAATGGTTGGATGCAGATTGTAGCCTTCAAGCTGAAAGTCTTCAGCTTTGAAATCATCAAGTGCCTCCACTTTATTTTTATTTATTTATTTTGAGACAGAGTCTATGTTACCCTCGGTAGAGTTCGGTAGCATCACAGCTCATAGCAACCTCAAACTCTTGGGCTCAAGTGATTCTCTTGCCTCAGCCTCCCAAGAAGCTGGGAATACAGGTGCCTGCCACAATGCCCAGCTATTTTTTGGTTGTAGTTGTCATTGTTGTCCAACTGGCCAGGGCCAGGTTGAACCTGCCAGCTCGTGTACGTGGCTGGCGTTCCAACCACTGAACTATGGGCACCAAGTCAGCCATTTCCATTTCAATGGTTGGTTGCAGACCGTAACCTTCAATCTGAAAGTCTCCAGCTTTGAAATCATCAATTATCTTCACTTTTAGAAGGATTTTGAGCTTTGAGAAAGGTCTTAGTTCTCTCTGACGCTGAATCTTCAGTGGCTCAATGTGATTCAGGTAAATATATGCATCTCCCAAAGTATGTACAAAGTCACCTGGCTTCAGACCGGTGACGTGTGAGATCATATAGGTGAGCAGGGAGTGACTGGCCATGTTGAATGGCAAGCCCAGGCCTATGTCTCCTGACTGCTGGTACAGCTGACAGGATAGCTCACCAGTCACCCTGAAGAACTGGCAAAGGGCATGATACGAAGGCAGCGCCATCAGAGGTACATCTTTTGGGTTCCAAGCACATGTGATGATTCTTCTGTTGTCAGGGTTTGTTTCAATGGTATCAATCACTTTTTGCAGTTCGTCAACTCTTTGACCTGAATAAATCTTGATAAACCACAGTAGTTTCTCCAAAACACCATTCAGAATACACATTTAGATGTCAGCAGAGGAAATTCATCTCTCAGGCTATCGCATACCTGGCTGCCAAACTCCAACAGAGCTGGGGCCCATTTGCTCGTCCTTCCTGAAGCTACAGTGGAGAACATCTCGATCTGCCCCAGGTGCTACAGCTCCCCATAGGGCAGCTGCAGAGTTGTGGGCGCTCAGAACCCATTAATAATGCTGGTTAAGAGTGGTTTTCTCATGCCAAAAATGTTTGAATGTCAGTGATTTTTTTTTCCTTAGGACAGAGTCTGTCTCTGTCACCCAGGCTACAGTACTCTAGTGTCATCACAGCTCACAGCAACCTCAAACTCCTGAGCTCAAGCGATCCTCCTTCCTCAGACTCCCAAGTAGCTGGGACTACAGGTGCCTGCCATCACACCCAGCTAATTTTTCTATTTTCAGTAGAGATGGGGTCTCGCTTTGCTCAAGCTGGTCTCAAACTCCTGAGCTCAAGGGATCCTCCTGCCTTGGCCTCCCACAGTGCAGGATCACAGGTGTAAGCACTGCACCTATGCAAGAAACTTCCTTTTTTTTTTTTTGTAGAGACAGTCTCATTTTATCGCCTTCGGTAGGGGGTGCTGTGGCATCACACGGTATAACAGCCTCCAATTCCTGGGTTTAGGCGATTCTCTTACGTCAGCCTCCAAAGTAGCTGGGATTATAGGCACCTGCCACAACGCCCAGCTATTTTTTGTTAGTTTGGCCAGGTCTGGGTTTGAACCTGCCACCTTCAGTATATAAGGTTTGTGCCTTACCCACTGAGCCACAGGCGCTGCCCAAGAAACCACTTTCTTTGTTCATCTGCGGGAAGCACCTCCTCATCCACTGAAGTCTGATCACGAGGTTACCACAGGTCAGTCTGAGATCATCCTCAGGCTCCACTTCCATAATAATTCTAGCTCTCTCGCTGTTTCCATCACATCTGCAGTGACTTTCCCCACTGAGTCTTGAACCCCTCAAAGTCATCCTTCAGGGCTGGAATCCATTCTTTCACACTCTTGTTCATGCTGGTATTTTGACCTCCTTTCATGATCCCTAAGTGCTCCTAAGGGCGTCTAGCATAGTGAATACTTTCCAGAGGTTTTCGGTTGTCTCTGCCCAGATCCATCAGCGTAATCACTGTTTATGGCAACTACAGCCTTATGAAATGTATTTTGCAAATATTAAGACTTAAAAGTTGAACTCACTCTTTAATCTGTGGTCTGCAGAATGGATGTTGCATTAGCAGGTGTGAAAACAGCACTCATCTCCTTGTGCATCTCCACCAGAGCTCCTGGGTGACCAGGTGCAACGTCAGTGAGCAGTGAGATTTTGAAAGGAATCTTTTTTTCAGAGCAGTAGGTCTCAACAGTGGGCTTAAAATATTCAGTAAACCATGCTATAAATAGCTGTGCTGTCATCTAGGTTTTGTGCTCCATTCACAGAGCACAGGCAGAGTAGATTCAGTATAACTTTTTTTTTTTTTTTTTGAGACAGAGCCTCAAGCTATCCCCCTGGGCAGAGTGCCGTGGCACCACAGCTCACAGCAACCTCCAACTCCTGGGCTCAAGCGAGTCTCCTGCCTCAGTATAACTCTTGAGGGCTCTAAGGCACTAAGATTTTCAGAATGGTTAATGAGCATTGGCTTCAACTTAACATCACCAGCTGCATTAGCTCCGGTCAAAAGAGCCAGCTTTTCCTTTGAAGTTCTGAAGCCAGGCACTGACTTCTCTTCTGTAGCTATGAAAGTCCCAGACAGCATCTTCTTCCAATACAAAGCCATCCCATCCACCCTGAAAGTCTGCTGTCTGTGCAGCCCCCTTCATCAGTGATCTCAGATCCAGCACCTCCTGGATCACTCGCTTCAGCTGCTCCATCGGCACCTGCTGCCTCACTCTGCACTTTGATGTTACACAGACGGCTTCTCTCCTTAAACCTCATGAACCAGCCTCTGCTGGCTTCTAACTTTTCTCTGCAGCTTCCTCCCCCATCTCAGCCTTCACAGAATTGAAGGGAGTCAGGGCCTTGCTCTGGATCAGGCTTTGGCTTAGCGGAATGGGCAGTTGTGGCTGGTCTGATCTTCTATCCAGACAGCTCAAACTCTCTTCCTATGAGCAATAAAGGAGGTTTTGCTTTCTTATCATCTGTGTGCTCATTGGACTGGCACTTTTTTTTTTTAAGAGGCAGGGTCTTACTCTGTTGCCCAGGGTGGAGTGGCCATTATAATTTACTATAACCTCAAACTCCTAGGCTCAAGGGATCCTCCTAGCTAAGCCTCTTGAGTAGCTAGAGTTATAGACAGGCACCACTACGCCTGGCTAATTTTTTGGTCTCTTTGTAGAGACAGGGGCTTGCTGTGCTGCCCAGGCTGGTCTCAAACCCCTGGCCTCCAGCAGTCCTGCTGCCTCAGCGTAGCCAAGTACTAGGATTACAGGTGTGAGCCATCATGACAGGCCTGGAGCAGCACTTTTAATTTCCTTTGAGAACTCTTCTTTAGCATTCACAACTTGACCATTTGGTATAAGAAGTCTTATACAGCTGCGCTTCATGATGCCCCAATATAAGAACACAGATCACCATGGCAAAAAAATACAATGATAATGAAGTTTGAAATGTTTCAAGAATTACCAAAATGTGACAAAGAAACATGAAGTAAACACAACCTGTTAGAAAAATGGCAGGCACAGGCTTGCTGGACACAAGGTCACCACAAGCCTGTAATGGATAAAAGTGCTGTATTTAAGGGCTGGGCGTGGTGACTCATGCCTATAATCCTAGCACTCTGGAAGGCCAAGGCAGGTGTATCACTTGAACTCACAGATTCGAGACCAGCTTGAAATGGAGTGAGACCCCCATCTCTAAAAATAGCTGGGCATTGTGGGGGGTCAGGGGACGCACCTGTTGTCCCAGGTACTTGGGAGGCTGAGGCCAGAGAACTGCTTGAGCCCAGGAACCTGAGGTTGCTGTGAGGTATGATGTCACAGCACTCTACCAAGGCAACAAAGTGAGACTCTGTCTCAAAAAAAAAAAAAGTGCTATATTTGCAGTATGCAGTTAAACAAAGCACAGTGCCTATACTGAACCGTCTGGGAGAATTGACATCTTACCCAATGTTGAGTCCTCACACAGGGACTGGCAAAAGGCTCGTGTTTGTATGACTTAGAGCTAAGAATGGGTTTTACCGGCAATACCTGTGGCTCAAAGGAGTAGGGTACTGGCCCCATATGCCAGAGGTGGCAGGTTTAAACCAGCCCAGGCCAAAAACTGAAAAAAAAAAAAAGAATGGGTTTTACTTTTTTGATCACTAAGAAAAAAAAACAGGGCAGCACCCGTAACTCAGTGGGTAGGGCACCAGTCACGTACCCCCAGGCTAGTGGGTTCAAACCTACCTGAGTCTGCTAAAAAATGACAACTGCAACATAAAAATAGCCGGGTATTGTGATGGGCACCTATAGATAGTCCCAGCTACTTGGGAGGCTGCAGCAAAAGAATCACTTAAGCCCAAGAATTTGAGGTTTCTGTGAGGTGTGACGCCATGGCACTCCACCTAGGGCAACATAGTGAGACTCTTAAAAAAAAAAAAAAACCAAAAGAATCATTCACAATACTTGAAACTTATATGAAATTCAAATTTCAATGCCCATAAGCAAAGTTTTATTGGAACATAGCCAGGCTAATACATACATATATCCTGTGGCTTTGGAGTTGTAGCTGTGGGGCTGAATATTAGTAACAGAATAGTGCAAGCTGCAAGGTGCGTCTGGAGAGTCGTGCTCACCCCACACTCCACAGAGCTCCTCTCCTACCTTTACCCTCACAGTGTGGGGATTCCTCCCCTCCTTAGTCAGGCAGGCAGTTCTGCAGTGGACACCACATGAGTGTCCTGTATTTTTGCCCAATCCTGAGACTGCGTGGAGGGCACATCATTTGCCATGGGTCAAGGGTTCAGCTCCCCACCTCTGATGCTGGTCACAAGCCCCGGGGTTTTGGTCTGTGCTTCTGACTGACTGGCCATAAAGTGTGGTTCCCATGATACCCTTTCTGGGTGAGATTAGCTTGCCAGAGCAGCTCACAGAATCCAGGGAGGTGCCTTATATACACTTGCTGGTTTACTATAAAGGATGCTGCAGGGAACACATACAAACAGCTGGATGGGAGAGTCGCATCAGCGCAGGCATGTGGAAGGTCACGGAGCTTTCACACCCATCTCAATATGCCACCCCACATCTATCCAGAGGCCTTCTGGATTTTTCTGGAGGCTTTATTACACAGGCACAATTTATTACATTCTTGGCCACTGGTGATCAGCTCACCCTTCAGCCCTCTCCCCTCTATGACAGTTCAGCATAAGGCTACCACCTCAACCCCCGATCATGCCTTGGTCTCTCTGTGACCAGCCCTAACCTGAAGGTACCTAGCAGCCCCCAGCCACCACTGCATGAGCACAACAAACGGTACGCATCTCTGCAGAGATTTTAAGGATTTTAGGAGCTCTGTGCCAAGAGATAGAGACAGACCAAATGCACACTTTCTGTCATTCTCAGGTGTATGGCTGTCACTGGTGCGTCTGCCCTACACGCTGCAGCTCACTGACACGGTCACGACTCACCAGCATCCTGCGCACCACCTGAGTCCCATCCTTAACATGCCCGCTGTGTGGAAATAAGAAGAGTGGACTTCAGAAAACAGAAAATTCTTTCTCAAAAGGAGATCCATGAAAGAAAGAAAAAATTTTTTAAAAATAAATAGCCTTTGAATATTGCGACTTTAAGGCACAGTGGAAAGTACACTACTGGTCACTGCCTAAGACAGCAAAGTGCTGCTCATGACCCACGACACTACAGCTGTGGGTAAGGAGCACAGTCCACGTCACCATGACCACAGTACTCCAGAGCCACAGAAAGACAATGGTCAGAAAAGTCAGAAAATCTCATTACAGCAGAACTTCACAAATAAAAGACAAAGTGAAGGTGCAATCCAGGGAGTTTCTGAGCAACTCAGCAAAGAAAGCAGTCACGCTGCTGAGGCAGTGAAACCATGTTTGATGCAGATGTTGGTGCGGAGGTGGAGAGAGAGGAACACCTCACACTGCTGGTGGGATTGCAAACTAATAGAGCCTCTTCCGAAAAAAGCATGGAGAATCAATCCTCAAAGAACTCAAACTAGACCTTCCATTTGGTCCTGCAATCCCATTACTAGACATCTACCCAGAAGAAAAAAAACCATTTTATAATAAGGATGTTTGCACTCGTTTATCTCAACTCAATTTACAATGCCAAAACGTGGACACAACCTAAATGCCCATCAACTCAGCAATGAATTAACAAGCTGTGGTTACATGTATACCGTGGAATACTATTCAGCCATAAAAGATGGAGACTTTACATCTTTTGTATTAACCTGGATGGAATTAGACACATTCTTCTTAGTAAAGTATCATAAAAATGGAGAAGACTCCAATGTACTCAATATTAATATGAAGCCAGAAGACGATCTAATTCATGCCCATAGAGGAGAAAAACAGTCCAATTCAAACTGGGGGGCGAGGGGGATGGTTTGGGGTGCTCCCACTGAACGGGCACAGTGTAGGGGTGTATGGCGCACCTTTCAGGTACAGGACATAAACAAGAGGGACTCTACCTAACAAATGCAAATATTGTGATTTGGCTGATCGTACCCTCACATTAAGCTGAAATGAAAATAAATAAAATAAAAATAAAAAAAAGAAATCATGTTTGACTGCAGCAACTATGGAAATGTGTCCAGAAGAAATAAGCCTGTTTCAGGTGTTAGCCCTCTAAAGAGAACACTCGGGCAGCAGGGGTGGACACGGAGGGCATCGTGGTTAGTCTCCCTGGTTCTGCTGTTTTCATTTTTGGCATCAGATTGAACTTGCAGCTACTGAAGAATGAGGCTGTGTGCAGTGAGCACGGACCAGGCAAGATCCTAATTTACTGCATCCTGAAGTAAGATCTGCTGAAATATATTACAAATGGTGGTGGGAAAGTGTATGGCTCAGATAAGGGCTTGGTTGGACAGATTCACAAAGCTTGTTAAAAACATAAGGTGCTTAAAGGGTAAGTTGTTCCTTGTGTTACCTGTTGGCAAGTACTTTATGGTAAATATTTGCATATGTCATGCCTCACTGAACCAGCCAGCAGTGACCTTCATTTGACCTCATGGATTTAGTTATCAAGTCTGTGAATATTTGTCAGAAGTAGAAACTGAGTAGACTGATCTGCCCTAGTACGCAAGCAGCGTGACACTGGTTCCTTGGAACACACTCTACTCCTGGTGAAGATGCAGTGGACGATGTTGGAATGACAACAAAGGTTTGGAATATCCCATCAACTCAGTTGAGAAAGCAATGGCAGGCTCAGCGCCTGTGGCTCAAGCGGCTAAGGCGCCAGCCACATACACCTAAGGTGGCGGGTTCGAATCCCCAGCCCAGGCCCGCCAAACAACAATGATGGCTGCAACCAAAAAATGGCCAGGCGTTGTGGCAGGCGCCTGTGGTCCCAGCTACTTGGGAGGCTGAGGCAGGAGACTCGCTTGAGCCCAGGAGTTGGAGGTTGCTGTGAGCTGTGATGCCATGGCACTCTACCCAGGGGGATAGCTTGAGGCTCCGTCTCAAAAAAACGAGAAAGCAATGGCAGAGTCTGAGAGGACTGACTATGATTTTGAAAGTTCTATTATGAGTAAAATGCTGTCACACAGCATCCATATTACAGAGAAATCTGTGAATGAGGGATCGGTTGATGTGGCAAACTTCACTGCTGTCTTATGTTAAGAAACTGCCACAGTCACCCCAGCCTTCAGCAGGCACCGTCCTGACGGGTCAGCTCACTGAAGGCTCGATGATTGCAAGCATTTCTAGCCAATGAAGTTTTGTTTTCACCCTTTCTTCTATGTGACAGCAGCATAAAGCATTTTTAAAGCATGTGCGTCGTTTTTATAGACACTAAGCTATTGCATACTCACTAAATAACAGTGAAGTGTGAGCATAATCTTTATATGCACCAGGAAACAAAGACTTCACACAGCTCACTTTATTGCAACACTGGCTTTACTCTGGTGGTCTGGAACCAAACCCAAAGTATCTCCAAGGTGTGCTTGGCACTGTATTTTCAATACAATCCCAAACAATCAAAATTCCACAAGTTTTCTTGTTTGTGTTTGTAGAAATCAACAAGCTAATTATAAATTCAATAAAGGAAATACCAGTAACTAGAACAGGCTGACAATTTTGAAGAAGAACAAAGCTGGCGGATTCATACTACCTGATTCCAGGAATTACTATAAAGCCACAGGAATCGAGACGTGAGCTGGAAAGCAGATGTGCAGATCAGTGGGAATGTGCAAAGCCAACACACAGAGCCACGCACACTGCAACGTGACTGTCCACAAAGGTGCCGAAATGATCCAATGGCGAAACTAGGCTTTTTATTTTACTTTTGTTTTTAAGAGACTGGGCCTTACTGTGTTCCCCAGGCAGGACGCATACATACTCCTGGGGTCCAGTGATCCTCCCATCTCAGCCTCCCTAACAGCAGGGATCACAAGTGCACACCCCCAGGCTGGGCAAGAAGAAAGGACAATCTTTACAGCAAATGGCAAGGGAACAAGTGCGCACTTGAATGCAAAAACAAAAATCTTAACCTCTACCCTCATACAAAAACTTGAAAAGGATCATAAACTTAAAACCCAACAATATAAAAATTCTACAGCAAAACAGGATGCAGTCTTTGTCATCTTGAGTAAAACAGATTTGTTAGATACACAAAATGCACAAACTATAAATAAGAAAAATTTACAAAACACAACTCACAAAAGACTGAAATCTAGAATATAAAACACTCACAACCCAACAATAACAAGAAAAGCCCCAATGGGCAAAATCTCTGTATAGACATTCCACCTAAGACATATGAATGGCAAACAGATGAAAAGGTGCTCAACCTCATTTGTCATCAGGAAAATGCAAATTTAACCCTGACAAGATGCCTTGCACACCTGTTAGACCACTGTGCGAAAACAGAAGACTGACAAGATCAAGGGGGGACAGGAGACGGAGTAACTGGAACTCACTGCTGGCAGTGAAGCAAAATGGTGCAGCCACTTTGAAAACTAATTTCTCCAGTCTTAAACTTTATAGGCTTACCATTCAATCTATAACCCCAACCCTGGGCATTTTTATCCAAGAGAAATATGAACACATGTCCCTATAAAAATCGGAGCACAAGCGAGACATGGTGGCAGGTGCCTGTAGTCCCAGCTACTCTGGAGTCTGAGGCAGGAGGATAGCCCAAACCCAGGAGTTTAAGATCAGCCTAGGAAACAAAGCAAACCCTTGTCTCTAAAAACAAAAACAAAAGCAGTGGCCTTACTCATAATCCCCCTGAAAACTGTCCATCAACCAGGTGTCCATCATGGCACCCAGTGAACAGAACACTCTTCAGCAGGAGCCAGACAGGGACTGGGGCGTATGAGGCATCAATCCTAAGCTGCGTTGTGTCAACCCTGTGCAGCTTCATAAGATGTCCCAGGCAGCGAAAAGCTGCAGGGGCAGGAGATGGGTGAGTGTTGGGAGCTGCTCCAAGAGGGGCTGAGGGCATGAGATAAACTTCAGAGTTTCAGTGCACATGTGTCAAAAATCATAGAATTTTATACACATACGAGTTTGCTGTGTGTGAAGTTAGTCACACACCTCAATAAGCCTGACTTTAACACGTACACCCAGAGGCCACACTCATACTCCACAGTAATTATGTCCTGTGAAGTCACAGCTAACACTCAGCTCCCCAATGCTCCCGCGGGAAACACCCTGTATTAGGGTCCTACCACCCTCCAGCCCACATTTTTGTCAACCAGTCCATACGTAACAACCTTGTTTGATGTGCATTTCCCTGTAAAGGCACCTTCTCTAGCATGTACTGTTACCCACTCACACCCACCTCCCGACTGAAGGAAGCCTGTGCCACACACCAATGTCCTGCATGGGACACAGCCCAGCCTGTGCCTAGGAACACTGAACAGCACTGCAACGCCCTGCCTGGGGCCATTTTAAAAGTAAAATTATTGTGGCAGGAGCCTGTAGTTACTTGAGAGCTGAGGCAGGAGGATCACTTGAGCCCAGGAGTTGGAGACTACTATTGAGCTACAACGCCATGGCACTCCAGCCTGGGGGACAGAGGAAGACTGTCTAAAAATAAATGAATAATAAACTGACCCAAAAGCCCCCAAATGCAAAAAACCATGATGCTAATGAGCAGAGACGAGAGTGCAGGGCATCCCTTGCCCCTCAGCTGGACTCAAACTTTTTGTGGCTCTGTCCATATTTGAAAATGACTGTGAAAACTGCCATGAATACTGATTTTAGGGTTACAAATAAGGGCCACAGTAGAACGGGGGATGGCCAAACGTGGCCCCCAAGATCAGTGAGTGACATGAGCTACACTGTGGGCAAAGGGTGGACCATCAGAACCCACTCCCGCCTCCTACGCCCAGGCAGGGAAGGGCCCCTGCCCACCCACAGCCAGGGCCGCCATGGTCAGAGACAGATGGACTTGGGAACACAAACATTTGAGGCTGGAACAGAAAGAAACAGAAGCAGTCCACAGGAAAGCCCCGGGCTCCTCTGGCTCTGCCACTATGTGGTGCCCTGTGCTCCCACATGCCTCACCTGGGTGCTCCTGCAAGCTGGTCTGTCCTCACAGGGCCTCCTACCTCACACCCACCATCCAAGGAACCCCAGAGGATTCCAAGGGATGTGATAACAGCCTGGGAGCAGCACCAAGGCCCATCTTGCTATCCCCATAGAAGTCCAGGAGGGGAGACCAGACTTCCTGTATAGGGAACAGAGGTGACAGACCCTAACGGCTGCAGGCAGACCTCCACAGGTGACACAGCATCTGCTCAATGAAGGGCTAGAACACATCCACCCTAGCCCCCCTCATTTTCCTCTGAAGGTGGGATGAGCCCAGCATACCCAGGAACCACACATCTCACTTGCTGACCAATCTGAACAGGCCCCTAGACTCATTTTCAACTGGACATGCCTCACGTGGATGGCCAACACAGCTCTGACCCTGCATCCTCATGTGTGTCAGAGTAGCTGTGATGACAACCCACGAGGACAGAGACACACGAGTGCAGGCCCCAAGGAGGGCTCCACCTTAACCAGGGGTCTTAAGCCTGACTAGGCTGCCCTGCAGAGCTAAAACAGCAGACCAAGACTCCCTTTTGCAAGCAGCTAGAGGGTTGTGCGGTCACCCCGAGTTCCTCAGGCTTCCAGGACCATCTAGGCAAAGAGCACCAAAGCCCAAAAGCACAAGGCAGATTACAGGTAGCCCTGACACAGTAGGCGGGGGAAGCTAATCAGTTATAAGCAGGACACCAAGCACATTCACTCCTCAGAAGGATCATCCCCTGAGACAGTCACCGACAGATCATCCCTGAGACAATCACCAATCACCAACGGCTCAGCCAGGTAGGATGCCACAGGGGCGGAGGTGGGCAAGGAGGCACTGCTCCAGACACAGAGCGGGTTTGTGGGGCAGAGCTTGTCTGTGGGCACCCCAGGAGCACAAGTCAACAGAGCACAGGGCAGCCCCACGGTTGTGGACATAGGTGAGGCGCAGGGGCCACACTGAGGCACATCCAGCTGTGTGAGCAGCTCCTGCTCTGGCCCAAGGCTTGCTGCCATCACCCTGCCTGAAGTGCCCAGCCATGGCCTCTGGGGCTGGGGCTGGCAGAGCCACAGAAGCCCAGGGAAGCACTGAGGCAGGAAGACAATGAATGACGCTTTTTAGATTATTAAATCTTTGAGAGGTGGCCTGCCTGTGCCACACCCCAGCAAAAGGGCTTAGGGTGGATGAGCACCTAAGGTCCACTGGAGGCCACGCCCTGGGATCCATGGAGAAAGGGGCTCAGGCTGGGAGACTCAGTTCTCTGGACCACTCCATGTTCCAGATCAAAAGCTTTTTTATTAATCCTAGAGTTTAGTGGCCAAATTTGCTCCAAAACAATATGGAAGGGCAGACACAGACGTGGACCTGCCCTCACCCTGGAGCAGGCCCGCACATGGCTGCCAGTGCAGTGGTGCTTAAGCGGCACACCATCTCAGAGCCCGCTTGGGACAACCCCACAATGTTATCCTGGCCACTGATAGCCTGGCACCCCTGAGCCCCACAAGTGGCTTCCAGAATTTCTACTAAGGCTGTTCCTACAGGCGACTGCACAACTTGCCTTCACAGGTCTTCCCCGCAGCACTTTTTGTTTTGGGAGACAAGGGTCTCCTGAGGCCCTGGCTGGAGTGGAATGGTGTCATCATAGCTCACTGCAGCCTCCAAGGCCAGGGCCCAAGAGATTGTCCTGCCTCAAACTCCTGAGTAGCTGGGACTACAAGTGCCCATCACAACGCCCAGCTAAGCTTTAAAAATTTTTTTCTTGTAGAAATGGGGTCTCACTATGTTACTCAGGCTGGCCCTGTGGCATTTGGTGTCACAGAGGAAAATGGGCAGGACCCAGGCGACTGTGGACAGGGGACGTGTGGCCTTGGGAACTGCTTTGCTGCTTCCAAGTCTGGAATGTCCGTCTTTGAGAACATCTTTGTCAAAAAGTTCAAATTAAAAAGAAAAACCCAGGCTTGGTGCCCGTAGCACAGTGGTTACGGCGCCAGCTACATACAGGAAGGCTGGTGGGTTCGAGCCTGGCCCAAGCCTGCTAAAAAATAGCCAGGCATTGTGGCAGGCACCTGTAGTCCCAGCCATTTGGGAGACTAAGGCAAGAGAACTGCTTAACCCCAAAAGTTGGAGATTGCTTTGAGCTGTGACACGACGGCACTCTACCCAGGGCAACATGGTGAGACTCTCTCAAAAAAAAAAAAAAAAAAAACCCACTAAAACAAAAAAAGAAAAGAAACATTTCTAACAACTCCACTATACAAATAGAGGAAACCGAGCACAAAACACACGGTGTGCTCTCGGGCACTTGGAGATGGGCTTCTATTCCTCGGCCCTGCAGACTCTGCAGCTCCCGTCATCTTTTCTAAGTATGTTAAAACTGAAACAAAAATCAAGCAAAAAAAGAATAACTTTTTACAATGAAAGGAAAAAGAGAGAGAAACCCTTAAGCACAAATGGCAGCAGCCCCTCAATTTACAGAAAGCCCATAACACACAGCCCTGGGGGGGGGGGCAGCTCAGGGCCAGTGGCCTCACTTTTCTGTTTCTAACCAAGAGTGCCCAGAGGAGACACACACTAATGTCACCCTAGGCGCCCTCAGCCCCTCAGGAGATGGTGGAACCCTGACCCCACTACCTTGCCTGGCCCACCCACGACAGCCTGCTAGGTTAGATGAAAGATGCCCAGGTAACTGGACATCAGATAACAATTTCTAGTGTAAGATATCCCATATAATATTTGCAACATGCACTAAGAAATTACTGTTTATGTGAAATTCAAATTGGACTGGGTATCCTGAACTTTCCCTTGCTAGATCTGGCGCCTCTATGTGCAAGGTCCCAGAGAGGATACAGCAGGAGCAAGCTCTTCCCTGACTTGGTCCTCCCCCAGTGGGCCGCTATGATCCAGACGCCCCCTGCCCAGGAAAGCAGTCTGAGATGAGAAGCCGACCTATGAGTGCATAGCTCTGCAGGACCCACAGGATGCACCTTCCCCAATCCCTTCTGTGGGAAGAGGCAGTTGAGCGGAAGCCACACTACTACCTGCAGGGGGGACCTGCCCAGGGAGAGCACCTGGCCACAGACTCCACCACAGCACAGCCAGGGCCCTGGACCAAGGCAGCCTCGGGCTACATGCAGCCCAAGCCAGTCCCTGAAGGTGCCCCACACCAAGGGACCAGGTCCGGACCTCTCCATGTTCCTCCATCACAGAAAGAGAAAGGAAGGACCACCTCTGTCTAGTACTGCTGGCTCAGTCAGAGGGACTGCGGATCCAAGTCATTGCACCCTCACACACCCTAAGTGCCTGGGCAGTGAGGCCCCCAGGAGGGGAGCGTAGAGGGCTGATGGGGGGAGTGTTATGAGCAGCCCCAGGGGGACTCCTCCCAAACCAGTGCAGGGCAGGGAATAGACATCCATCAGCCAATAGTATGTCCAGGCAGCACCAGGCATGCCTGGGGTAGCCACCACAGGGCACAGAACGTTGAATTCAGATTCAGGCTTCCCCCACACTCACTTTGGGACCCATCCCAAAACCTGAGTGCAGTGGGCCTGTTGGAGCCCCCAGGCACTGGGCACACTCCCTGCCAGGACAGAGCTACAGGCAGGGCCTGGCAAGAAACCAGGGTCTCTGAGGTTGGGAGACAGAAGAAGAACAGGCCCTACACAGGGCCCCTGCACCCCAGGCGGCTCCTTGAGTGTGGGGAAGGCCCAACCCTCCTGTGTCCACATAGGGACCTGGAAATGAGCACAGGTATGAGGCTAAGGTGAGAGGGCTGCAGGCCCACGGTGCCTAAGTGGCAGGAGGGGCCTGGAGTCTCTGCTCAGGCAATGGCCCATTTCACAGATAGGTATGGCACTGTGCCCAAGGCTAGCCCGGCCAGACCACAAGGGCATCAAAGGCACCAGAAGCCATGCTCAAAGGCGACATCAGGGCGTCCTGGGCACTCAGGGTCAGGGGAGCAGTCCAGTGAAGGGATAAGGACAGAAGCAACTTCTTGGCCAACAGTACTGTGCAGGTGGGGTAGGGAGGGGCCAGGCCTGGGAGTTCCCCCACACAGAAACCTTGGGACCCTAAGGTGTCTCAGAGTCCCAGAGAGAGCCAAGCACCTGGAAGTGAGATGGGAAAGACACACACAAGGTGGCCCCATTGCCCTGAGAAATTGTCACCAGAGCATCAGCCTGACCTCCCCCACCCCCCACCTCCCTGCCCCCAACAAACTAGGGCAAGGCCTAGACACAGGCTCCCAGGGCCTAAGCCAGAAGAAGGGGATACCCCTGAGGCCAGGACGGTGGGGCCCTCCTGCCTTTCTCCAACCCTTGCAAAGTGCCCCTCTGAGGGTTGGGGTGAGGGGGAAGCAGTGAAAAGTTTGGGGGTGACTTAGAGGCATTCTTGGGAGGATCGCTCTGCTGAAGACCCCACAAGGGAGTCTTGCCAGGGGCAGCCCCTAGGCCCAGGCTGCAGGTCGAGCTAGAGAAGAACGTGGCCCCCTGGCATCGGGTTCCCCACCCCCAGGGGGCAAGCACGCCTGGCCGGCACACAGGTGCTGGCCCCGCGGGGACCCCACGCCCCCCAAAGCCCCCGAACTCCTCCTCCCTTGAGCCCCCCAAGGCCACGTGCTCCTCAGGCTCCCCGCCCCTAGCCATTTGGGCCCAGCGCCCTCAGCCCAGTCCCTGGGATGCTCCAGTGCCTCTGGCGCCCGCCCCTCAACCCCCACCTCCCCGGCGCCCTGGAGTTCCCCCGCCTGCACCAGCGGGCCTCCCCCGGCCCCAACAGGTGGGCAGAGCCCCTGCCTCCCCGCGCCCACCGCCGCCCGCCCGATGGGGCCGGCTCGAGGGGCCATTTTGGGCAGGG